>NW_027140128.1:2515000-2742500 GCF_036365525.1 Heterodontus francisci | reverse complement strand
TGTGTGTGTGCATATATATTAGTCTCACTGTCTGGGCTGTGGTGTGTGTGTGTGTGTGTGCGTGCAAATATATATGTCTCAGTGTCTGGGCTGTGGTGTGTGTGTGTGTGTGTGCGTGCATATATATTAGTCTCAGTGTCTGGGCTGTGGTGTGTGTGTGTGTGTGTGTGTGCGTGTGTGTGTGTGTGTGTGCATATATATTAGTCTCAGTGTCTTGGCTGTGGTGTGTGTGTGTGTGTGTGTGTGTGTGCATATATATTAGTCTCAGTGTCTGGGCTGTGGTGTGTGTGTGTCTGTGTGTGTGTGTGTGTGTGTGTGCGTGCCTGCGCGCAGAGATATAAGTCTCAGTGTCTGGGATGTGGTGTGTGTCTGTGTGTGTGCATATATATTAGTCTCAGTGTCTGGGCTGTGGTGTGTGTGTGTCTGTGTGTGTGTGTGTGTGTGCATATATATAAGTCTCAGTGTCTGGGATGTGGTGTGTGTCTGTGTGTGTGCATATATATTAGTCTCAGTGTCTGGGCTGTGGTGTGTGTGTGTCTGTGTGTGTGTGTGTGTGTGCATATATATAAGTCTCAGTGTCTGGGATGTGGTGTGTGTTTGATGTGTGTGTGTGCGCATATGTATTTGTCCCAGTGTCTGGGCTGTGGTGTGTGTGTGTGTGTGGATATATATAAGTCTCAGTGTCTGGGCTGTGTTGTGTGTGTGTGTGTGTGCATATATATAAGTCTCAGTGTCTGGGATGTATTGTGTGTGTGTGTGTGTGTGTGTGTGCATATATATAAGTCTCAGTGTCTGGGCTGTGTTGTGGGTGTGTGCATATATATAATTCTCAGTGTCTGGGATGTGGTGTGTGTGTGTGTGTGTGCGTGCCTGCGCGCAGAGATATAGGTCTCAGTGTCTGGGATGTGGTGTGTTTGTGTGCATATATATTAGTCTCAATGTCTGGGCTGTGGTGTGTGTGTGTGTGATGTGTGTGTGTGCATATATATTAGTCTCAGTGTCTGGGCTCTGGTGTGTGTGTGTGTGATGTGTGTGTGTGCATATGTATTAGTCTCAGTGTCTGGGCTGTGGTGTGTGTGTGTGTGTGTGCATATATATTAGTCTCACTGTCTGGGCTGTGGTGCGTGTGTGTGTGTGTGTGTGTGCATATATATAATTCTCAGTGTCTGGGATGTGGTGTGTGTGCGTG
Source organism: Heterodontus francisci (assembly GCF_036365525.1). Lineage (NCBI taxonomy): Eukaryota > Metazoa > Chordata > Chondrichthyes > Heterodontiformes > Heterodontidae > Heterodontus > Heterodontus francisci. The sequence continues at coordinate 2,741,311 of NW_027140128.1, read as the reverse complement.
TGTGTGTGTGTGCACATATATAAGTCTCAGTGTCTGGGCTGTGGTGTGTGTGTGTGTGTGTGCATATATATTAGTCTCACTGTCTGGGCTGTGGTGTGTGTGTGTGTGTGTGTGTGTGTGTGTGTGTGTGTGTGTGTGTGTGTGTGTGTGTGTGTGTGTGTGTGTGTGTGTGTGCAAATATATAAGTCTCAGCGTCTTGGCTGTGATGTGTGTGTGTGTGTGTGTGTGTGTGTGTGCATATATATAAGTCTCAGTGTCTGGGCTGTGATGTGTGTGTGTGTGTGTGTGTGTGTGTGCATATATATATGTCTCAGTGTCTGGGCTGTGATGTGTGTGTGTGTGTATATATATATTAGTCTCAGTGTCTGGGCTGTGATGTGTGTGTGTGTGTGTGTGTATATATATTAGTCTCAGTGTCTGGGCTGTGATGTGTGTGTGTGTGTGTGTGTTTGTGTGTGTGCATATATATAATTCTCAGTGTCTGGGATGTGGTGTGTGTGTGTGTGTGTGTGTGTGTGCTTGCGCGCAGAGATATAAGTCTCAGTGTCTGGGCTGTGGTGTGTGTGTGCATATATATTAGTCTCAGTGTCTGGGCTGTGGTATGTGTCTGTCTGTGTGTGTGCATATATATTAGTCTCAGTGTCTGGGCTCTGGTGTTTGTGTGTGTGATGTGTGTCTTTGCGCAAATATATTAGTCTCAGTGTCTGGGCTGTGGTGTGTGTGTGTGTGTGTGTGTGTGTGTGTGTGTGTGTGTGTGTGTGTGTGTGTGTGGGTGTGTGTGTGTGTGTGTGTGCATATATATTAGTCTCAGTGTCTGGGCTGTGGTGTGTGTGTGCATATATATTAGTCTCAGTGTCTGGGCTGTGGTGTGTGTGTGTCTGTGTGTGTGTGTGTGTGTGTGCATATATATAAGTCTCAGTGTCTGGGATGTGGTGTGTGTGTGATGTGTGTGTGCATATATATTAGTCTCAGTGTCTGGGCTGTGGTGTGTGTGTGCGTGTGTGGATATATAAAAGTCTCAGTGTCTGGGCTGTGTTGTGTGTGTCTGTGTGTGCATATATATAAGTCTCAGTATCTGGGATGTGTTGTGTGTGTGTGTGTGTGTGCATATATATAATTCTCAGTGTCTGGGATGTGGTGTGTGTGTGTGTGTGTGTGTGTGTGTGCCTGCGCGCAGAGATATGAGTCTCAGTGTCTGGGATGTGGTGTGTGTGTGTGTGTGTGCATATATATTAGTCTCAGTGTCTGGTCTGTGGTGTGTGTGTGCATATATATTAGTCTCAGTGTATGGGCTCTGGTGTGTGTGTGTGTGATGTGTGTCTGTGCGCATATATATTAGTCTCAGTGTCTGGGCTGTGGTGTATGTGTGTGTGTGTGTGTGTGTGTTTGTGTGTGTGTGTGTGTGTGCACATTTATAAGTCTCAGTGGCTGGGCTGTGGTGTGCGTGTGTGTGTGTGTGTGCATATATATTAGTCTCACTGTCTGGGCTGTGGTGTGTGTGTCTGTGTGTGTGTGTATGTGTGCATATATATAATTCTCAGTGTCTGGGATGTGGTGTGTGTGCATGTGTGTGTGTGTGTGTGTGTGTGCACATATATAAGTCTCAGTGTCTGGGCTGTGGTGTGTGTGTGTGTGTGTGTGTGTGTGTGTGCGTGCATATATATTAGTCTCACTGTCTGGGCTGTGGTGTGTGTGTGTGTGTGTGTGTGTGTGTGTGTGTGCGTGCAAATATATAAGTCTCAGTGTCTTGGCTGTGATGTGTGTGTGTGTGTGTGTGTGTGTGCACATATATTAGTCTCAGTGTCTGGGCTGTGGTGTGTGTGTGTGTGTGCGTGCAAATATATAAGTCTCAGTGTCTTGGCTGTGATGTGTGTGTGTGTGTGTGTGTGTGTGTGTGTGTGTGTGTGTGTGTGTGTGTGTGCATATATATATGTCTCAGTGTCTGGGCTGTGATGTGTGTGTGTGTGTGTGTGTGTGTGTGTGTGTGTGTGCATATATATATGTCTCAGTGTCTGGGCTGTGATGTGTGTGTGTGTGTGTGTACATATATTAGTCTCAGTGTCTGGGCTGTGATGTGTGTGTGTGTGTGTGTGTATATATATTAGTCTCAGTGTCTGGGCTGTGATGTGTGTGTGTGTGTATATATAAGTTTCATACATCCACCAGTTCCCCTTTATCCACAGCACCTGTTACTTCTTCAAAGAACTTCAATAAATTGGTTAAACATGGTTTCCGTTTCACAAAAGTATGTTGACTCTGCCTGATCACCTTGAATTATTCTGTGTGTCCTGCTATAACGTCTTTAATAATAGCTTCTGACATTTGATCCATAGCCAGAAAGCCTTTGTCACCTGCCACAGGCCGTATGTCCACTATGTCTATTCTGATTTTGTGCTGTATTTGAACTGTTGCTCCTCAATAAACTGCTTGTGACCCTTCGACCTCCTTTTGGTTAATCTGTGACCCTGGATCAGATTTAACATTGCTGTAGGAGAGGGAACACTGCTCATGTCAAAGTCCTGCCTCCCTTTTATATGATCCTACATAATGGACAGGGACTACTGGGCAGTAATGTGCTCAAAGGTTATCAGCAGTAATTGATTATCCCTATATTTGTATATTGTAGAACATTAAAACATGACCCTACTCTGGTGTCCAGTGTAACCTCAATATTCATGATTAAAATATCAGAGAAGTGGGAACCAGACACCTCTGATCACCCTGAGGTACAGGTGATTCTCGAGTCGGTGCTGAGTGTATTCACAACTCATAAAGATGACTGTGCAAACATGAGCAGACCCGAAGAAATTAACTGACCATTGCATGATCCATGAAGCAGTCCTCTTACCGAGCTGAGATTATATCATACATTCCAGACACTATCATGTCATTGTTATACCAGGGTGTAGTTCATGAAGCCATGTTCCCTTCTAACTGCCCGATTTGACTGGTTGGAAAGCCGGATGGCAGCTGGTGACTGACTATTGACCACCACAAACTCAATTCAGTCAACCCTGCGTGAATCCGGTTGTCTGATAGACACCCACCCTACTCTCCCGGATTCCCAATGTTAGGTCTGTCTTCTCCACCCTGGATATCTCTAATGGTTATTGTATTATCCCAGTAAAACTAGAGAAACAAATTAAATTCACATTCACTTCTGAGGACCAGAGGTACTCCTGGACATGTCTGTCACAAGGGGTTCCACAATAACCCCACTATTTTCAACAAACGTGTAGCCGGGTCCCTTCTGAGCTTTTCACAGTCTTCCTGCTTGCTGCAATATGTCGATGATCTTCTCATCACCACAGACCGTGTCCACACATTTAACCCTTTTACAGGAACTACTGCAGTTATTTTGGGAGCTGGACTAAAAGAACATCCACGTAAGGCCCAGCTGGTGCAAGACCGTGTCACCTTTCTACGTGCCCAGATCTGATCATCCTGCATCAGCCCACACCAGCGTCAGGCCGAGACCATCCAGTGTCTACCCCTGTTCACCTCAAAGTCCTGCCCTGTGTCCTATCCTCAGGCTGGTGGGGTATCAGTGGACCCTCATCCAGTATCTACCCCTGTCCACCTCAAAGTCCTGCCCTGTGTCCTATCCTCAGGCTGGTGGGGTATCAGTGGACCCTCATCCAGTATCTACCCCTGTCCACCTCAAAGACTACCCTATGTCCTATCCTCAGGCTGGTGGGGTATCAGTGGACCCTCATCCCTCGATTTGCAGAGACTGTGACTCCTCTTTATGAACTACCTAATGATGGTGATGACCAGATTTAACCCGGTTGGACTGAAGAAAGCACAGAAGCAGTAACACAATTGAAGAAATCTGTCGCCCAGGCAACGTGTCTTATCTCACCTAACCCTGACAAGACTTTCAACATGGAGGTGGTGGACACAGTGAAAAGCCTGACTGCTGTCCCATGTAGAGAAAACGAGGAGAAATTACTCCCCATTGTGAATGACTCCAAAATTGTCAGTGGGACTGAACTGATTTACTCTGTTTGTGAAGGACATTTGTTAACCACGTTCTGGGGCATCAAACATTTTACTTACATCACGGGGTTCTCCAGGGTGATACTGCCCAGTCCATTATAAACTTTCCCAGTATAGGGCGGCACAGTGGTGCAGTGGTTAGCACTGCAGCCTCACAGCTCCAGTGACCCGGGTTCAATTCTTGGTACTGCCTGTGTGGAGTTTGCCAGTTCTCCCTGTGTTTGCGTGGGTTTCCTCCGGGTGCTCCGGTTTCCTCCCACAAGCCAAAGACTTGCAGGTTGATCGGTAAATTGGCCATTAGCAATTGCCTGTAGTATAGGTAGGTGGTAGGGAAACATAGGGACAGGTGGGGATGTGGTAGGAATATGGAATTAGTGTAGGATTAGTATAAATGGGTGGTTGATGGTCCACACAGACTCGGTGGGCCGAAGGGCCTGTTTCAGTGCTGTATCTCTAAAACTAAACTAAAAGTAGTAATAGTATTCCCCTGTCAGAGAGTCGTAGAGTCATAGTCATTTCAGCACAGAATTAGGCCATTCAGCTCATCGAGTCCATGCCAGCTCTTTGTAGATAAATCCAGCCAGTCTCATTCCCCAGCTCTGACTCCATATTCCTGCAAGTTTATTTACATCAAGTGTTCATCCAATATCCTTTTGAAATAATTCACCTTCTCTGCTTCCACCATCCTCGTAGGCAATGATTTCCAGGCCATTACCACTCTTTGTGTAAAAATGTTGTTCATCACATCCCCCTTAACTCTTGCCCTCAATCTTAACTCTAGTCCTTGTACCATAAGCTAATGGGAACATATTTTCCTGTCTACCTTATCCAAACAGGTCATTATCTTGTATACATGTATCTAATCTCCCCTCAATCTCCTTTACTCCAAGGAAGACAATCCCAGCTTTTACAGACTCTTTTGTACTTAAAATCCTCCATCTCTGGAACCATTAAAGTAAACCTCCTCTACACCCTGTCAATGACCCTCACATCCTTCCTAAAGTGTGGTGAACAGAACTGGATGCAGTACTCCAGTTGGGGCCTAACCAGAGCTTCATAAAGTTACAGCATAACTTTCCTTCTTCTGAACTCACCACCTCTATCTATGAAGCCCAAGATTCCATATGCTTTACTGACGACTCTCTCAATATATCCTGCCACCTTCAGGGATCTATGTGCATGAACCCCATGTCCCTTTGTCTCTGCACACTCTTTCGAACTTTACCATTAAGTGTATATTGCCTCTCCCTGTTACTTCTGATAAAATGCATCACTTGACACTTGGCTGTATTAAATTCCATTTGCCTCTCGTCTGCCCATTCTGCTAGCCTATCTCTGTCCTCTGACATCGATTGGTATCAACCTCAATGCCTGCCCCGCCTCCAAGTTTGGTATCACCTGCAAATTTTGAAATGTTTCTCTGTAAGCCATTATCCAAATCATTTATACATATCAGAATAAAACAGTGTTCCTAGCACTAACCCTTGGGGAACACAACTGTCTATTTTTCTCCAGTTTGAATAACAACTATTTACCGCAACTCACTGTTTTCTGTCATTAAGTCAGTTTTATATCCAAGCTGACACTGACCTTCCTTTTCCATCAGCATCAATTAACTGTCCAATTCTCACAAACTGATTGTGAAATAAAGTACAAATTCAGCTTAAAATTAAGTGAAATGCTAAATGTAAAATTAACAAATTGTTGGAAAGAGATCGACTCTTAGATCACTTAAAATTCAATCACTCGTTAACTTTACTGCATTTAGTACTCTGTCCAAGCAGGACTCCCTAAAACTGGACTCAGTGCAGCTTATTGCATTTAGGGTTTGGGGAGAGAATTCAAAAGCTTAGGGATGAGACCAGAAAGTGCTGGAAATACTCAGCAGGTCTGGCAGCATCTGTGTAGAGAGAAACAGAGTTAATGTTTCCGGTCTCTGACCCTTCATCAGAACTGGTAAACGTTAGGAATGTATCAGTCTGTAATTTAATCTATCCCCTCTCCGTCTCATCACAGTCCTTCCTTCTTGTTCTTCTTCCCACTTCCCCTCTTTCACATGCTCAAAGACTGTTACATTTCTAACGTTTACCAGTTCTGATGAAGGGGCACAGATCTGAAACATTAACTCTGTTTCTCTCTGCACAGATGCTGCCAGACCTGCTGAGTATTTCCAGTGTTCAGCATCCGCAATATTTTGCTTTTATTTTAGTGTTTAATTCACTGACATTTATCTTCCAGGAATTCCTCCCTGGAAGTTCTGCTCTACTCTTCCAGAGCGTAGGGCCTCGGCAGCTGAAGGCAGGACCACCAATGGTAGAGCAATTAAACTCGTAGATGCTCAAGAGGCCAGAAATAGATGAGTGCAGATATCTCGGAGGGTTGTCGGGCTGGAGGAGATTACACAGATAAGGAGGAGTGAGATAATGAAGGATTTGAAAAGAAGGCTGAGAGTTTTAAAATTGAGGTGTTGCTGACCAGGAGCCAATGTAGGTCAGTGAGTACAGGGGGTAATGGGTGAACAGGACTTGGTGTGAGTTAGGACATGGGCAGCAGTGCATTGGATCACCTCAGGGTTATGGAGGGTAGAATGTGGGAGACCAGCCAGGAGTGTGTTGGACTAGTCGAGTCTACAGGTAACACGGGCAAGGGGGAGTGTTTCATCAGCAGAAGAGCTGAGAGAGGGGCAAAGTTGGGTGATGATACGGAAGTGTAAGTAGGCTGTTTTAGTAATATTTCACAGGAAGCTCGTCGCAGCGTCAACTATGAAACCAGGTTGTGAACAGTTTGCTTTAGTTTCAGACAGTTGCCAAGGAGAGAGATCCAGTCTGTAGCTCGGAAACTTTTGACGTGGGGTTTGAAAACAACGGCTGCTGTCTTCCTAATATTTAATTGGCATGGCAGATGTGTGAGGTGATACATTGTCGGAAGATTTGATATATATTATCCGTTCATGGGATGTGGGTGTCGTTGACAAGGCCAGCATTTATTGCCCATCCATAATTGCCCTTGAGAAGGTGATGGTGAGCTGCATGCAGATGAATGACCAGGGATAATACAAGCTGAATGGCACAACTTTAAAGCTATTGAGAGTAACAGAGAGACCTGAGGTGTTTGTACGCAATCTTTGAAAGTAGCTGGACAGGTTAACAAACAGTTCACAAAGCAAATAGATTCCTAGGCTTGATTAATAGAGACACAGAGTAGACTGGCCAGGATATTGTGTTAACCCTATAGAAAAGACTAGTCCGGCTCCATCTGGAGTATTGTGTCCAATACTGGAAACCACACTTTAGGAAGGACATGAAACCTTGGAGAGGGGACAGAAGAGTTTTACTGGAACATTTCCAGGGATGAGGGATTACAGTTATGTAGCTGCGATTGTTTTCCTTGGAGCAGGGACATTTACTAGGTGATCAGATAGGGATATTTAACATCATGAAGGGCTTATGTAAATTATATAATGTTTCTAATGTATGAGGGGCCATTAACCAGAGGACATAGATTTATGGTGATTGGAAAAAAGAAGCAGAGTTGACATGGGGATTATTGTAATGCAATTTTTGTTTCGGATTTGCAAATTATTGTGTGATAGGCTGAAGGACACAGATTCAGAAGTAGATTCAAAAAGTGATTTGGTTAGATATTAAGGGGAAAAGATCAAGGATCTGGGAAACTCACTGGAAACTCATCAAAAGAGCCAGCACAGACTTCACAGACCAAATGACCCCCTTCCATGCAATGCTATTATATGTTTCTATGACTTTTCCTGCCTGTACTTTTACAATTTTCCTATCGTTTCAAAAGGTGTTTGATAAAGTACTATATAACAGCCGTGTGACCCAATTAGAAACACATGGGATTAAAGGGCCAAAGTCAGCCGGGGCTCAGTTTGTAGCTCTCTCCCCTTTCAGTCACAAGCTTCCAGGATCAAGTGTCATGAAATGGCTTTTTCACAAGAATCAAGGCTGACAGTGCAGCGACAGTACTGAGGGAGTATTCCGCTATCAGATGAGCAGTTAAAACATTAAACCAAGGCCCCATCTGCCCTCTCAGGTGGATGCTAATGATCCTGTGGGATTATTTAGAAGCAGATCAGGAGAATTATTCCCTGTGGCCTGGACAATATTTATCCATCAAGCAACATCATAAAAACAGATCTGGTCATTATCACATTGCTGCTTGTGGGATCTTGCTGTGCGAAAATTGGCTGCCCTTTTTCCGACAGTACAAGAGTGAGTAGGCATTATAAGTATACGTTGATTGTAAATTGCTTTGGAACATGCAGTAGTCATGAAAGGCGCTACATAAATGGAAGTCCTTTTTCTTCTTTTTCAATCCCAGCATGCAAGAAATTAGCGAGGTGACAGGTATCAGAGAGTAGGGAATAATTGTTGTTTTTCAGCTGGAGCGAAGTACACAGTGGGGTTCCCCAGGGTGACTGTTGGGATCCCTGGTGTTGCATGCTAATGCAGTGGGCTTGTGTGCAGAGGGGGTAATGTCCAAGTTTTCAGATGGAAGGAAACTCAGAAATGTTAATAAACAGTGAGAAGGATAGTAACAGACTTCCGGAGGACAGAGACAGACTGATGAAATGGGCAGGAACATGGCAGATGGAATTTAACACATTGAAATGTGAAGTGAGACATTTGGGTAGGAAGTATGAGAAGAAAAAAATATAAAATAAATGGTACCATTATAGAGTGAGTGCATGATTAGAGAGATCGAGGGTGTAAACACACAGATCTTCGATAGTAGCATGCAGTGTCCTTGGTGTTAGAGAGAGACACAGAGTAATAAAACTCAGGAGGAAATGCTGATATTTATACATCATTGGTTAGGTCCCAGATGGAGAATTGTGTCCAATTCTGATCACCACACATTGGTAAGGATGTCAAGGACGTAGTGAAGATACAGAGGTGAATTACGAGAATGGTACCAGGGAACTGCGAATACAGTTACGTGGATAGATTCGAAACGCTGGGATTGTTCTAATTAGAGCAGTGATAGATAAGGGGAGATTTGATATAAAATTCAAAATTATGAAGGGTTTTGATAAGGTAATCAATGTGAAACTGTTTCCAGTGTCAGAAACAGGGGCGGCACAGTGGTGCAGTGGTTAGCACTGCAGCCTCATATTTTGGGTACTGCCTGTGTGGAGTTTGTGGATTTCCTCCCTCAGCCAAAAGTCTTGCAGGTTGATAGGTAAACTGGCCATTATAAATTGCCCCTAGTATAGGTAGGTGGTAGGGGAATATAGGGACAGGTGAGGATGTGGTAGGAATATGGGATTAGTGTCAGATTAGTATAAATGGGTGGTTAATGGTCGGCACAGACTCGGTGGGCCGAAGGGCCTGTTCGAGTGCTGTATATCTAAATCCAAAAATCTAAAGTTCAGTATTAAGAAGACACAGACTGAAGGTAATTGACAAAAAACCAGAGGTGAAATGAGGAGAATTTTCTTCCACAGCGAGTTATTGGGATCTGGAATTCACTGGCTGAAAACATGGTGGAAGCAGATTCAATAATATCATTCAAAAGGCAATTTAGCAAATACTTGAAAAGGGAAAGAAAAACAGGAATCTGGGGAAAGAGGAGGAAAGAGGAACTAATTAGATGGCTCTTTCGAAGAGACAGCACTGACACAAAGGGCCGAATAGCCTTCTTCTGTGCTGCATCAATCTCTTATTTTATGAGCAAGAGAAAGTGAGTGAAGAGAGAGAGAAAGACAGAGTGTGAGAAAGTGTGAAAGAGAGAACAGCAAATAGAAATAGAGAGTACGTCGTGTTTTTGGGCAGAGGGATTATGATCTGCCCATGCCCGTTCCTGTTGAGGCAGGTGACAAACACACTTCCTGCTGCCTCCTCATTTCCATGAATTCTACATGCCACCCCGGGTAACCCGCGTTGCTGTCTGTCTGGATGCTTAACAGGGCCCTAAAGGTGTGTGAGGCTGACACATGTTTCAGCCAGGTTCAGCTTTTAAACGCAGTCTGTCCCTCTTAAAGAGAAGATGCATTGATTCACTGGAGGCTGCTGCTGCTCACTGTGAATTCTGCAATTGGAGACAAGGTAAATAGCACACTGCAACAGAGGGTTCTGCAGTTCACGGATGTGGGGATGGATGTCTTAGTTACGAAGGGTGACAGGAGGAGAGAGGCTCTGTTTCCGTGTGGTGGGGTGGAGACTCTCAAGGAACGTCCTCCGAAGGGAATCGGTGAAGGTGGCCAGGGAGGTCAATGCAAGAATTCTCGCCACGAGAATCTGGCAGCAGAGCCAGAAGAAGTTTAATGAGCTCATACGGGTGGTCAATGTCATTGAATTAATCTCCAAATGGCATCTCCTACCCACAACATCACCAACCTCTCACATTGCTCAATACACCACACCCCCATCACTCACCCATCAGCAGTCCCTAACACTCAGGACTCACACCTAACATTCACATTCTCCACCTCAGCCTCACACACCTTGTACTGATAGCAGCCTCACACCCACATCTCACTGCCTCCAATTACCTCCAGCTATTCAGCTATGGCAGGCACATCATCAAAACACAGTGTAACACAATCATTAATATTCTGCCTTCTTTCTTACAGGACAAGGTGACCCATAATCACAGGGAGCAGCAAGTGAACCGGCGAGTGACCAGGCTTTCCTTCAACCCCTGAGCTTGAGGGAGGAGATGGTTCTTCACATCATGGGACCAGCTGTGACAGAGCCCGTGGCATCCGGCATCGCCGAGAGCATTCAGGATGATGCTATGTTCCTGCCTTATGCCCCTTCTTAACTCCCACCTCCGCCCGCATCCTGCTGTCTGGGATGATGTACAAGCTGCAGATGGTGGGATCATGGACCTCCTGCTTTCCAACCCACCCACAATCTCTCATCCCAATACGACCCTTCTGAGGGGAACAGATAGGAGGTTCTGTGGGAACGAGAGAGACTCACGGTTGGTGTGTTGCCTCCCAGGTGCCAGGGTACGTGATGTCTCCGATCGTGTTTTTGGGATCCTTAAGGGGGAGGGGGAGCACCCCCAAGTCGTGGTCCACATAGGCACCAACGACATAGGTAGGAAGAGAGATGGGGATTTAAGGCAGAAATTCAGGGAGCTAGGGTGGAAGCTTAGAGCGAGAACAACCAGAGTTGTTATCTCTGGGTTGTTGCCTGTGCCACGTGCTAGCGAAGAGAGGAATAGGGAGAGAGAGGAGTTGAACACGTGGCTGCAGGGATGGTGTAGGAGGGAGGGTTTTGGTTTCCTGGATAATTGGGGCTCTTTCTGGGGTAGGTGGGACCTCTACAAACAGGATGGTCTTCACCTGAACCAGAGGGGTACCAATATCCTGGGGGGGGGAGATTTGTTAGTGCTCTTCGGGGGGGTTTAAACTAAATCAGCAGGGGAATGGGAACCTAAATTGTAGTTCCAGTGTACAGGCTGTTGAGAGTAGTGAGGTAGGGGATAAGGTTATAGGGACGCAAGAGGGCACTGGCAAGCAAGAACTTGGTTTAAAGTGTGTCTACTTCAACGCCAGGAGCATCCGGAATAAGGTGGGTGAGCTTGCAGCATGGGTTGGTACCTGGGATCCTGATGTTGTGGCCATTTCGGAGACATGGGTAGAGCAGGGGCAGGAATGGATGTTGCAGGTTCCGGGATTTAGATGTTTCAGAAAGAACAGAGAAGAGGGTAAAAGAGGGGGGGTGGGGGTGTGGCATTGTTAATCAAGGAAAGTATTACAGCGGCAGAAAGGACGTTTGAGGACTCGTCTACTGAGGTAGTATGGGCCGAGGTTAGAAACAGGAGAGGAGAGGTCACCCTGTTGGGAGTTTTCTATAGACCTCCGAATAGTTCCAGAGATGTAGAGGAAAGGATAGCGAAGATGATTCTCGACAGGAGCGAGAGTAACAGGGTAGTGGTTATGGGGGACTTTAACTTTCCAAATATTGACTGGAAATACTATAGTTCGAGTACTTTAGATGGGTCTGTTTTTGTCCAGTGTGTGCAGGAGGGTTTTCTGACACAGTATGTGGACAGGCCAACCAGGGGCGATGCCACATTGGATTTGGTACTGGGTAATGAACCCGGCCAGGTGTTCGATTTAGATGTAGGTGAGCACTTTGGCGATAGTGATCACAATTCGGTTAGGTTTACCTTAGCGATGGGCAGGGACAGGTATATACCGCAGGGCAAGAATTATAGCTGGGGGAAAGGAAATTATGACGCGATTAGGCAAGATTTAGGATGTGTAGGATGGGGAAGGAAACTGCAGGGGATGGGCACAAACGAAATGTGGAGCTTATTCAAGGAGCAGCTAATGCGTGTCCTTGATAAGTATGTACCTGTCAGGCAGGGAGGAAGTTGTCGAGCGAGGGAGCCGTGGTTTACTCAAGAAGTTGAAGCGCTTGTCAAGAGGAAGAGGGCGGCTTATGTTAGGATGAGACGTGAAGGCTCAGTTAGGGCGCTTGAGAGTTACAAGCTAGCCAGGAAGGATCTAAAGGGAGGGCTAAGAAGAGCAAGGAGAGGACACGAGAAGTCATTGGCGGATAGGATCAAAGAAAACCCAAAGGCTTTCTATAGGTATATCAGGAATAAACGAATGATAAGAGTTAGAACAGGGCCAATCAAGGATAGTAGTGGAAAGTTGTGTGCGGAATCAGAGGAGATAGGGGAAGCGTTAAATGAATATTTTTCGTCAGTATTTACAGTAGAGAAAGAAAATGTTGTCGAGGAGAATACTGAGATACAGACTACTAGGCTAGATGGGATTGAGGTTCACAAGGAGGAGGTGTTAGCAATTTTGGAAAGAGTGAAAATAGATAAGTCCCCTGGGCCAGATGGGATTTATCCTAGGATTCTCTGGGAAGCCAGGGAGGAGATTGCAGAGCCGTTGTTGTTGATCGTTATGTCGTCATTGTCGACAGGAGTAGTGCCGGAGGACTGGAGGATAGCAAATGTTGTCCCCTTGTTCAAGAAGGGGAGTAGAGACAGCCCTGGTAATTATAGACCTGTGAGCCTTACTTCGGTTGTGGGTAAAATGTTGGAAAAGGTTATAAGAGACAGGATTTATAATCATCTTGAAAAGAATAAGTTCATTTGCGATAGTCAGCACGGTTTTGTGAAAGGTAGGTCGTGCCTCACAAACCTTTTGAGTTTTTCGAGAAGGTGACCAAACAGGTGGATGAGGGTAAAGCCGTGGATGTGGTGTATATGGATTTCAGTAAGGCGTTTGATAAGGTTCCCCACGGTAGGCTATTGCAGAAAATACGGAAGTATGGGGTTGAAGGTGATTTAGAGCTTTGGATCAGAAATTGGCTAGCTGAAAGAAGACAGAGGGTGGTGGTTGATGGCAAATGTTCATCCTGGAGTTTAGTTACTAGTGGTGTACCGCAAGGTTCTGTTTTGGGGCCACTGCTGTTTGTCATTTTTATAAACGACCTGGATGAGGGTGTAGAAGGGTGGGTTAGTAAATTTGCGGATGACACGAAGGTCGGTGGAGTTGTGGATAGTGTCGAAGGGTGTTGTAGGGTACAGAGGGACATAGATAGGCTGCAGAGCTGGGCTGAGAGATGGCAAATGGAGTTTAATGCGGAGAAGTGTGAGGTGATTCACTTTGGAAGGAGTAACAGCAATGCAGAGTACTGGGCTAATGGGAAGATTCTTGGTAGTGTAGATGAGCAGAGAGATCTTGGTATCCAGGTACATAAATCCCTGAAAGTTGCTACCCAGGTTAATAGGGCTGTTAAGAAGGCATATGGTGTGTTAGCCTTTATTAGTAGGGGGATCGAGTTTCAGAGCCACGGGGTCATGATGCAGCTGTACAAAACTCTGGTGAGGCCGCACCTGGAGTATTGCGTGCAGTTCTGGTCACCGCATTATAGGAAGGATGTCGAAGCTTTGGAAAGGGTGCAGAGGAGATTTACTAGGATGTTGCCTGGTATGGAAGGAAGGTCTTACGAGGAAAGGCTGAGGGACTTGGGGTTGTTTTCGTTAGAGAGAAGGAGGAGGAGAGGTGACTTAATAGAGACATACAAGATAATCAGAGGGTTAGATAGGATGGATAGTGAGAGTCTTTTTCCTCGGATGAGGATGGCAAACACGAGGGGACATAGCTTTAAGTTGAGGGGTGAAAGATATAGGACAGATGTCAGAGGTAGTTTCTTTACGCAGAGAGTAGTAGGGGCGTGGAACGCCCTGCCTGCAACAGTAGTAGACTCGCCAACTTTAAGGGCATTTAAGTGGTCATTGGATAGACATATGGATGAAAATGGAATAGTGTAGGTCAGATGATCGGCGCAACATCGAGGGCCGAAGGGCCTGTACTGCGCTGTAATATTCTAATTTTACACTTCCCAATGGTACCCCAAAACTGCCAGCTTCCCAGTCACAGCAGCTCCAGGAGACAGAGAGAGAGCATCAGCACAGGACTGATGGTGAAGCCCCATCACTTAGTCTGATACTCACAGCCTCCAGCTCAAATACTTCCACTGTGTGTGCCTTAGAGGCTGGTATCGAGTCGGAATCTGCACATGCTGATTCATCGAACACGCACGAACTGCAGCCAGAGCAGGGGGAAAGGATAGTGCATGTGGCAGCTCCCGGACAGCGAGGTCACAAACGTGTTATAATACACAGGACTCAGATCAGAACATTACTGGGCTGCTGCCTATGTCGAGGTGGTACAGTTTGAATCGAAGCACTCAAGGCCCAGAGCTGCTCGAGGACGTCCTGAAAGGTTATCTGCAGTCTCCCCGAATGAAAGTCAGCAGCCTTCCACCAGCCATGCTGCAGTCACTAGGGAAACACTGGGGAGCACGAGGCAAATCGAGGGAACGCACAAGACAGAGACTAAGGGAATATACAAGGGTGAATAGTTCCATTTTCCTTTTGTATAATTGGATGTGTTGTTGGATAAAGATGTTACTGAAAAGGTTTATGTTGGTGGTTTTTATTACAGGATGGTGACCAAGGGAACACTGTGATGGGGCATCTCAGATGGGTGAAATGGTGGAGAATGGGTGATCCATGGTGGGAAAGGGAAGTTGTCCTATGGGAAACAAAATCTTAGCAGGGACTCTCCGACAGCCTGTCTAGTTCGAAGGCATCCAGGAAATATCCTCCCTGCGTCCTCCTCCTCCTCCTGAGGTGTCCTCCGGATTCCTGTTGCCAATGCCTGTGTCCTCATGATGGTGATGATATGAAGGGTGCAGCAGAACACCATGAACTTGGACACCTGCTTCAGTGTGTACTGAAGGACTCTCCCCGAGCGGTTCAGACATTGGAAGCATTGCTTCATCACACCGATGGTCTGTCCCACCATGTTCCTGGTGACTCCATTGCTCACATTATACACATGTTAATTGTGGGAGGTTGGGTGGCGGTGGTAGGTGGTTTGGGGATGTAGAAACATGAGCTGTGTCTAGACGGTTTTTTTCTTTGCCTCCGAGGAGCCACATTCTGGTTCTGTATGGAAGCCCTAAGTGTTGAGAATGGCTGACTGCTTCAGAATGAAGGTATGGTGGCTGCTGACAGGGTAGTGAACATTCACCAACATGATGTACTGGGCATGCTCACACACCAACTGTACATTAATGGAGTGAGAGTTCTTTCAGTTCCTGTACCTCTCCCCATTGACATGGGGCCCCCGCAGAGACACCTACACCATCAGGATTCCCGCTATCCTGACAAAGCCACGGGATCTCTCATTCTGCTTCTCCCTGCTGAGCGAAAAAACGATGACATAGATGGTCACCCTCACCTCCCAGAATTATCAATGGGAATGGACAACACACAGGCATCGAAACTACTGGTCAGTTAGTTTAACATCAGTGATGAGGAAGGTTTTAGAAACTAAATCAGCGGGAAAAAAATCAACACACACTTGGAGATGTTTGAGTTAATTAAGGGTTGGCTGCACGGATTTTTAAAAAGCTGATCATGCTTTCATGAACTAATTGAATTTATTTTGATGAAGTAACAGAGCAGGTTGATGAAAAGAATGTGGTGAATGGTCTACATGGATTTTAAGAAAGCGTTTGATGAAGTACCACACAAAAGGATGTGGAAGCTTTAGAGAGGGTACAAAGGAGATTTACCAGGATGCTGGCTGGACTGGAGTGCATGTCTTACGAAGAAAGGTTGAGGGTGCTCGGTCTTTTCTCATTGGAACGAAGAAGGATGAGAGGTAACTTGACAGAGGGGGTACAAGATGATGAGAGGCATAGACAGAGTGGATAGCCAGAGGCATTTTCCCAGGGCAGAAAGGGCTATCACCAGGGGGTATAATTTTCAGATGATTGGAGGAAGGTTTAGAGGAGATGTCAGAGGTAGGTTCTTTACACAGAGAGTGATGGGTGCGTGGAATGTGCTGCCAGCGGCGGTAGTAGAAGCAGATACATTAGGGACATTTAAGCGACTCTTGGATAGGTACATGGATGATAGTAGAATGAAGGGTGTGTAGGTAGTTTGATCTTAGAGTAGGTTAAAGGTTCGGAACTACATCGTGGGCCGAAGGGCCTGTACTGTGCTGTACTGTTCTATGTTCTATGTTCTAAAATGTTGGATAACAAAATTGAATCACATGGATTAGCATCCAATTGGATCAAATATTGATTGATGGAAAGAAAAGGGTGAGTAGTGTTAAATGGTTGTTTTTCAGACTGGAGGATGGTAGGCAGTGATGTTCCCCAAGGGTCAGTGCTAGGACCACTTTTTTTTTTGCTATATATAAATGACTTGGATCTTGGAATACAGAGCAGAATTTCAAGGCTTGCCAATGACACCGAACTTGGACGCGTGGCAAACACTGAGGATGACACAAACTGCCTGCAACAGGATATCGACAATCCAGCAGAATTTACAGAGAAATGGCAGGTGGAATTTAATACAGAGGAGTGTGAGGTGATGCTTTATGCCCGAAGGAATAGGAAGGCAATATAGACTTAATGACACAGTTCTGAACATTGTGCAGGAGCAGAGGGACCTGGGGCTCCATATGCATTTATCATTGCAGGTGGCAGGACATATTAGGAGAGTGTTTAGTAAAACATATCAGATCTTGGAGGCAAGGATACAAAAGCAGGGAAACATAGAAACATAGAAAATAGGAGCAGAAGTAGGCCATTTGCTCCTTCGAGCCTGCTGCGCCATTCGTTATGATCATCGCTGATCATCCAACTCAGTAATCTTTTCCCCACATATCCTTTGATCCCTTTAGAACCAAGAGCTATATCTAACACCTTCTTAAAAACATACAATGCTTTGGCCTCGACTGCTCCCTGTGGTTGCGAATTCCACAGGCTCACCACACTCTGAGTTAAGAAATTTCTCCTCATCTCAGTCCTGAAAGGTTTACCCCTTATCCTTAGACTGTTACCCCTGGTTCTGGACATCCCAACATCGGGAACATCCTTCCTGCATCTAGACTGTCCAGACTGATTAAAATTCTGCAGGTTTCTATGAGATCCCTCCCTCACTCTTCTGAACTCCAGCGAATATAATCCTAACCGACTCAGCTTCTCCTCATACATCAGTCCCGCCATTCCAGGAATGAGTCTGGTAAACCTTCGCTGCACTCCCTCTATTGCAAGAACCTTCTTCCTCATATATGGAGACCAAAACTGAACACAATATTCCAGATGTGACCTCACCAAGGCTCTGTATAATTGCAGCAAGACATCCCTGCTCCTGTACACGAATCCTCTCGTTATAAAGGCCAGCGTACCATTTGCCTTTTTACCGCCTGTTACACCCGCATGCTTACCTGCAGCAACTCGTGTACGAGAACATCAATAATTCCCTTCTATCAGTTTATACCAGTTCTGATAATAATCTGCCTTCCTGATTTTGCTACCAAAGTGGATAACCTCACATTTGCCCACAATTATACTGCATCTTCCATGCATTTGCCCACTCACTCAACTTGCCCAAATCACATTGAAGCCTCTATGGTTCCTCCTGACAACTCACCCTCCCACCCAATTTTATGTCATCTGAAAATTTCGAGATATTATATTTAGGTCCCTCATCTAAATCATGAATATATATTGTGCGCAGCTGGGGTCCTAACACCGATCCCTGTGGTACCCACTGTTCACGTTCTGCCATTCAGAAAATGACCCATTTGTTCCTACTCTTTGTTTCCTGTCTGGCAACCAATTTTCTATCCATCACAATAAACTACCCCCAATCCCATGTGCTTTAATTTTACACGCTAATCTCTTATATGGTACTTTGTCAAAAGCGTTCTGAAAGTCCAAATAAACCATATTCACTGGCTCCCCCTCATCAACTCTACTAGTTACATCATCGAAGAATTCCAGTAGATTTGACAAGCATGATTTCATTTTTGTAAATTCATGATGACTTTGTCCAATTCTACCACTGTTCTCCAAGTGCTCTGCTATAAAATCTCTGATAATGGCTCCAGGATTTTCCCCACTTTCGACGTCAGGCTCATTGGTCTATAATTCTCTGTTTTCTCTTCCTATCCCTTTTTAATTAGTGGGGTTACATGAGCTACCGTCCAATCTGTAGGAACTGTTCCAGAGTCCATGGAATCTAGGAAGATGTCCACCAGTGCATCCACTATTTCTAGGGTCACTTCCTTAATTATTCTTGGATTAAGATTATCAGGCCCAACACCATTTCTCTACGAAGACTGATTTATTTAACTTCCTATCTCTCACTAAACCCTGTGTTCCCCAACATTTCTGGTATGATATTTGTGTCCTCCTTTGTGAAGACAGAATCAAAGTATGCACTTAGATGGTCAGTCATTTCTTTGTTCCGCATAATAAATTCCCCTGTTTCTGAGTGTAAGGGACCTACATTTGTCTTCACCAATTGTTTTCTCTTCACATACCTATAGAAACTTTTAGTCAGTTTTTATGCCCCCACAAGTTTACTCTCGTACTCTATTTGCTGCTTCTTAATCAATCCCTATGTCCTCCTTTGCTGAATTCAAAACTGCTCCCAATATTCAGGTCTGTTGTATTTTTTTTCCCTGGAGAATTTGTGTGCCTCTTCCTTGGATCTAATGTTATCTCTAATTTCCCTTGCAAGCCATAATTTGGGTACCTTTCCCGTTGTTTTTCTTTTGTGCCAGGTATGCTGTTATAGATGCTATGCTGAAACTTTGTAATGCTGTGGTTAGACTCGAACTAGAGAGCTCTGTCCAGTTCTAATCACCACACTTTAGGAAGGATGTAAAGGTCCTTGAGAGAGTGCAGTGGAGATTTACCAGAATGGTTTCAGGGATAGGGGGTTTAGTTACAAGGTTAGTTTGGAGAAGCTGGATTTGTTGTCCCTGGAGCAATGGGGATTGAGATAGATTTGATAGAGGTGTACACGATTATTATTAGCTTAGATAAGATATTGAAAGAAAAGCTGTTCCCGTGATGAAACACGGACTAGGGGTTACAGATGGAACATTTTGGGTAAGAGATGCAGGTGGAATATGAGGAAGAACTTTTTAACACAGTGGATGGTAACGATCTGGAACTCACTGCCCATGAGAGTGGTGGAAGCCGAGACAATCAATGACTTCAAAAGGAAACTGGGTGGAACCTGAAGGAAATGCACTTGCAGGGCTACGGGGATTGAGCAGGGGATTGAGACTGACTGGATTGTTCCACATAGAACCGGAAAGGATGGACCGAATGGCCTCCTTATGTGTCGTAAATGACGCTATGACTCCATCAACCTCTACTTCTCTATACTGGATATGTCTCCTGCTCCGGCCTGGAAATATCCAAATATATAGAGTTTCAATGAAACTGCGATCTTAACGTCCACTGACAGCTCCGTCCTCAATCTGGTGTGAGGCTCCATGTGTTTCAGGAGGTGACACAGCTCTGTGACTAACGTCTTTTTGAATCAGAGTCACCTCACACACTGCTCCTGGTGAAGGTAAGGTAGGGAAAGTGCTCTTGGTAAACCCAGGGTGGGTAGGGTAAAGCCCCTTCCTCCTCCCTCTTTAGAGAGCGCCCCCTCTCAACATCCTCTGCTCCATGTGTTGGTAATGTTACAGACCCAGAGACACTGCAACTACAGTCCCCATACCTCGTCCAGAGTTGGGTCACCAAATCCTCAGTCCTCCCTGAATGTCTACAGCAGCTCACAACACAACGTCCAGAAAACCATCCACAGAACCTCCACCAACTTTACAATAGCAAAAGTAAGTCAAAAGCCCCTCACCTGTAAATTGGATGTCTGGTCCTTTTAAATAACACTAGAGGGGCTCCTCGTGCTGCTGAATATATGTTCAGCTGAGAATGACTAACACAGGTGGTCAGTGGACATGCACAGGCCAAGTTTCAAAGACATGCATCAAAACTGCTGCAATGGCTGATTGGCACCATATTCAGACCCTTCCTCACACTACCAGCACATGCTTGATAAACCCGGTCTAAATCCCTGTCCAGCGCTAAATCCCTGTCCAGCATGGAACACTGGAAATGACCGGCAGCTCAGCTCGTACCATTTTATGGATCCAAGCGTCCATGACGTTGGGCCCTGTGGAGCTGAAAATCGTGGTCAGTGGCAGAATAAAGAGGGGGTGAAGTTTATTTTTAAAGCTAATTGAAGAAAATACTAGAAGGCCAAAATGAATATGGGAACAGTCAGGGGAATGGGACTAACTGGAGGGGTGAGGACATGGAGGGATTCAAACACATGAATGAGAATAATAAAATTAAGGTGCTGCCAGACTGGAAGTCAATGTAAATCAGTGAGCACAAGGGTGATGGGTGATCGGGATTGGTGTGAGTTAGAATACAGGCAGCAGAGTTCTGGATGGGCTGTGGTTTATGGAGATTTATAAATGGGAGGGTGACCAGGATAGAATTGGAATAGTCAAGTGTGTATTTAACAAAGGCACAGATGAATGTTTATGCAGCAGATAGGCTGAGGCAGAGGAGGAGATGTGTGTTAGTACAGTGGTGGTAGTAGGCAGGGTTGGTGAGAATATGGAGATGAACTCAGCTCAGATTTAAATAGAACACAGAGGTTGCAAACTGTCTGGTTCAGCCTCAGATATTTGGCAATGAGGAGATCGTGGTTCATGGATAGTGGATGGAATTTCTTATGGAGACCAATGTCAACTGCACTCTTCCCAAATTTAAATAGCAAGAATATTATTTCAGTGAAACAAATTTTACAGATCTCATAGCGGGAAATAGAGACTTACCAGAGACAGCAAAGATGGGAGAGTAAATTACAAGCACTCTAATGCACATAGCAATGGTTTATTGAGCTAATATCTGGAGACAGAAATTTGCCAGGAATAACAACAGCAGCAAGGAGGGCAGAGGAAATGACAAGAATGGTAATGCAGTTAAACATGGTTTATAGAAGTAATAGCTAGATACAGAGACTTACTAGGGACACTAATAATAGCCAGGAGGGGGTAGTAAATGTATTGAATATTCCTCAGTGAGTAATGGATCCGGCTGTTTAATGAGAACTGACCATAATCTGCAGAAAGAAAGTTAAACTCCCAGATGAAACTCCTGTTCATTGTTATAACATTCCAATCTATTGTACTCTGATTCTGATCTTTCCTCTCCCTCTCTCCAGAGCCGCTGAACCCTGTTAGTGCCGGGAGTGATGTGATACTCCCACTGGCACTATGTGATAACACATTGAAAGGAGCCCCTTATTAATAGAAGAGGGAAATCTTCCAGTGACACAATTAGGGTCCATGGAGACTGACATTAATTGCAGTCACTGAACAAACAGGTTCAGTTAACCCCTTTCAATCCAACAATTTTTATATCACAATAAACTGGAACATTTACCCGGTCTGGATGGGAATTCTGAGGGTTGGTGAGAGAAGGAATGGTGCAAATGGAAGAAGCACTGCACAGAATCTGTCAATTCTCTCTGGATATAGGAGTGATGACAGAGCACTGGAGGGCTGCAAATTATACACCTAGTTTACAAGAAGGAGGGATGTGGTAAACCCTGTACAGTCCAGTCAATCTGACGTCAGTGGTGGTGAAATTTCACAACCCAGGACAGAAATATTATTTGCTTGGAAAAGCATAGCATAATAAATTTCAAGCCTCATGGATATGCTAATGACAATTCATGTCTGGCAAAGTTCAGCAAGAACTTATCCCAAGGTACTTCACAGCAGCATTATGAAATAAAGTATAACACTGAACCACCAAGGGAGATATTAGGTTAGGTGACCAAATGTTTGGTCAAAGAGGCAAGTTTTAAAGGAGTGTCTTAAAGGATAAAAGCGAGGTGGAGAGATGGAGAGATGGAGCTGTGTAGGGCGTGTATTCCAGAGCTTTGGGCCGAGGCAACTGAAGGTGTGGCCACAATGGTGGAGTAATTAAAATCAGGGATGCACAAGAGGCCAGAATTAGAGGAGCAGAGATATCTCAGAGGTTGGTGGGGCTGGAGGGGATTCCAGAGTTAGTGAGGGGTGAGGCAATGGAGGGATTGGAAAACAAGAATGAGAATTTTAAAATCAAGACATTGCTTGACTGTGAGCTGATGTCGGTCAGTGATCGGGGAATGAGACTTGCTGTGAGTTAAGGCACAGGCAGCAGAGTTTTAGATGACCTCAAGTTTACAGATAGTAGAATGTGGGAGAATGAGTTCGAATAGTCCAGTCTACAGGTAATGAAAACATGACTGAGAGCTTCAGCAGCGGATGAGTTAAGACAGGGGTGAAATCAGGCGATGTTATTGAAGTGGAAATAGGTGGTGATACTGATGGCACGAATATAACGGTGGAAGCTCATTTTGTGGTCAACTGTCACAGAATCACAGAATTGTTACAGGCAGCCATTCAGTCCATCGTGTCTGCACTGGCTGTCCAAAAGAGCAATTTATCTAGTGTCACTCCCCTGCCTTCTCCCTGTAACTCTGTACAAACTTCCTTTTCAGACAGCTATCCAACTTCCTCCTGTTTACCTCGATTGAATCTGCCTCCACCACACTCTCAGGCATCACATTCCAGATCTTAAGCACTCGCTGTGTGAAAAAGTTTTCTTCATGTTACTTCTGCTTCTTTTACCAATTACTTTTATTCTTTGCCCTCTCGTTTTAGAACCTTTCAGGACTGGGGAGAGTTTTTCCGATCCACTCTGTCCAGACACCTCATAATTGTGAATACCTTTTTTTTCAAATCTCCTCTCAGCCTTCTCTTCTCTAAGGAAAATGTTCCCAGTTCTCCAGTCTCTCTTCATTACTGATATTCTTCATCTCTGGAACCATTCTTGTGAATGTTTATGTACACTCCCCAATGTCTTCACGTTACCTAAAGTGTGGTGCCCAGAACTAGACGTAATACTGCAACTGAGGCCGAACTAGTGTCTCACACAAGTTCAAAATAACCTCTTTGCTTTTGCATTCCATGCTGCTGTGAATAAAACACAGGATACTGTCTGGTTTATTAACCACTCTCAACCTCTCCTGCCAACTTCAATGACCCATGCACATATACACCCAGGTCCCTCTGCTCCTGCACATTCTTTAGAGTTGTACAATTTATGCTATATTTCCTCTCCATGTTCTTCCTATCGAAATGAATCACATCACATTTCTCCACATTGAACTTCATCTGCCACCTGTCTTTCCATTCCACCAACTTGTCTATGTCCGTTTGAATTTCTACACTATCCTCCTCACAGTTCACAATGCTTCCAAATTTTGCATCATCTGCAAACTTTGAAATTATGCTCTGTGCACCAAGGTCCATGTCATTAATATTTGTCAGGAAGAAAAACGATCCCAACATTGATCCCTGGGGAACTCCACTACAAGTCTTAAATGAAAACAAAAAGTGCTGGAAAGACTCAGCAGGTCTGGAAGCATCTGTGGAGAGTGAAGCAGAGTTAACGCTTCAGGCCTGTGACCTTTCATCAGAATTGGCAAAGGTTAGAAAGGTCAGGTTTTAAGGAAATAAAGCAAGGGTGGGGCAAAAGAGAAAAAAGAGGTGTTGAAAGGACAGAGGGTCATAGAGATTAACTGACAAGGAGGTCATGGGGCAAAGGCAAAGAGAGTGTGCTTGTGGTGTGGTGAAAGACAAAGCGTTAGTGCTGCAAAGGTGTTAAATGACAAAATAATGAACAGCCCAAGCCAAAAGCAGCAACATAAAAAAATCCAGTTTAAGGCCAGGACATGGCAAAAAAAATGATAAAGCAAAATAATTAAAAGAGCCAGTATTGATCTGAAATTATTGAACTCAATGTTCAGTCTGGAAGTCTGTAGAATGCCTAATCAGACAATGAGGTTTTGTTCCTCGAGCTGACGTTGATGTTCACTGAGACACCACCGCAGGCTGGGCTGTGGTTTATGGAGGTTTATAACTGGGAAGGTGACCATGATAGAACTGGAATAGTCACGTGTAGATTTAACAAAGGCACAGATGAGAGTTTATGCAGCAGATGGGCTGAGGCCGAGGTGGAGACGGCAGGTATTGCAGAGGTGGTATTAGGCATGTTTGTTGATGGAGGGAATATGGAGATGAAATCAGCTCAGGTTTAAATTACTACAGAGGTTGTAGACTGTCTTGTTCAGTCTCAGACACTGGCCAGTGAAAGGTAAGTGGTTCACAAATAGGGTATGAAATTTCTTATGGAGACCAATGACACTAGCTTCTGTCTTCAAAAAAATAAAGAAATTCCAAATCAGTATTTCAGTGAAGCAAGGTTTACATATCTCATGGCTGGAACTAGAGTCTCACCAGGGCAACAACAGAAGCAAAGATGAGAGATTAAATTATACAAACCATAATGCGGTTAGCAATGGTTATATAAAGATAATAGCTGGAGGGATACCAAAATCAGCAAGGGCAGAGTAAATGAGAAGTACAGTAATGCAGTTTAACATGGTTTATAGAATGAAGAGCTGGATATAGAGACTTACCAGGAACACCAACGATAGCGAGGATGAGATAGTAAAAGTATTGAGTAATCTTCACTGCGTTATAGATGCTAGATGCTAATGGTAGCCGATCATAATATGCAGAAAGAGTGTCAAGATCCCAGGATAACCCCCTGCCCATTATTGTAACATTGCAATCCATTGTTCTCAGATTCTGGCCCATTGTTGTCAGATTCCAATCTATTGTCCTCAGATTCTGATCTATCCTCCCCCTCTCTCTGGAGACGCTGGTCCCTATTAGTGCCAGGGATGATGCTCCCACTCAAACTATGTGCAAACACATCGAAAAGAGTCCCTTACTATTAGAAGATGGAGCACCTCCAGTGAAATAATTAGGTTTCATAGAGACCGACATTAATTACAGTCACTGAGCAAATAGATTCCGTTAACCTCTTTCATTCCGACACCTTGCATACCACAATAAAGCAGAAAATTTACTCTGGACAGGATGCGTGAGGGTTACTGAGGGAAGGAATGGTGAAAATAGTAGAGGCACTGGCCAGAATCTTTCAATCCTCCGTGGATATGGGAGCGATGACAGAGGACTGGAGCACTGTAATTATTACACACTGTTTAGAAAAGGAGAGATAGAGTAAACCCTGTAATTACTGAGCAGTCAGACACGCATCACTACTGGAGAAATTTCATGGGGTCACAACCCAGGACAAATATATTCGTTTCTTTGAAAAACATATGATAACAAACAAGAAGCAGCAGGGGTCTGGTAATAACAAATCATGTTTGGCAAACTTCAACAACAATTTATATTTATACAGCGCCTTTAACATAATGAAATGTCCCAAGGTGCTTCCCGAAAATGAGATACTAGTTTAAAGTTTGGTCAAAGAAGTAGGTTTTAACGGGCGTGTTAAACGATGAAAGTGAGTTGGAGAAGCGGAGAGGTGAAGGGAGGGTATTCTAGAACTTGGAGCCTCATTAGCTGAAGGTGCAGATAATAGTGGTGGAGTGATGAAAATCAGGGATACACAAGAGGCCAGAATTAGAGATGCACAGATATCTTGGCGGATTGTGGAGCTGGAGGATATTACAGAGATAGGGAGCATATATAAGGAGCAAGAGGGTAACTAGAGAAAGATTAGATTAGATTACAGCACTGAAACAGGCCCTTCGGCCCACCGAGTCTGTGCCGAACATCAACAACCCATTTATACTAATCCTACACTAATCCCATATTCCTACCAAACATCCCCACCTGTCCCTATATTTCCCTACCACCTACCTATACTAGTGACAATTTATAATGGCCAATTTACCTATCAACCTGCAAGTCTTTTGGCTTGTGGGAGGAAACCGGAGCACCCAGAGGAAACCCACGCAGACACAGGGAAAACTTGCAAACTCCACACAGGCAGTACCCGGAATTGAACCCGGGTCCCTGGAGCTGTGAGGCTGCGGTGCTAACCATTGCGCCACTGTGCCGCCCGAAAGGATTGGCCCACTCAAGGACAAAGGAGGAAAGTTATGCGTGGAGTCAGAGAAAATGGGTGAGATTCTAAACGAGTACTTTGCATCGGTATTCACCGAGGAGAGGGACATGACGGATGTTTAGGTTCGGGACAGATGTTTGATCATTCTAGGTCAAGTCGGCATAAGGAGTGAGGAAGTGTTGGGTATTCTAAAAGGCATTAAGGTGGACAAGTCCCCAGGTCCGGATGGGATCTATCCCAGGTTACTGAGGGAAGTGAGAGAGGAAATAGCTGGGGCCTTAACAGATATCTTTGCAACATCCTTAAACACGGGTGAGGTCCCGGAGTACTGGAGAATTGCTAATGTTGTCCCCTTGTTTAAGAAGGGTAACAGGGATAATCCAGGTAATTATAGACCGGTGAGCCTGACGTCAGTGGTAGGGAAGCTGCTGGAGAAGATACTGATGGATAGGATCTGTTCCCATTTGGAAGAAAATGGGCTTATCAGTGATAGGCAACATGGTTTTGTGCAGGGAAGGTCATGTCTTACCAACTTAATAGAATTCTTTGAGGAAGTGACAAAGTTGATTGATGAGGGAAGGGCTGTAGATGTCATATACATGGACTTCAGTAAGGCGTTTGATAAGGTTCCCCATGGTCGGCTGATGGAGCAAGTGAAGGCGCTTGGGGTCCAAGGTGTACCAGCTAGATGGATAAAGAACTGGCTGGGCAACAGGAGACAGAGAGTAGCAGTGGAAGGGAGTTTCTCAAAATGGAGACGTGTGACCAGTGGTTTTCCACAGGGATCCGTGCTGGGACCACTGTTGTTTGTGATATACATAAATGATTTGGAGGAAAGTATAGGTGGTCTGATTAGCAAGTTTGCAGACGACACTAAGATTGGTGGAGTAGCAGATAGTGAAGGGGACTGTCAGAGAATACAGCAGAATATAGATAGACTGGAGAGTTGGGCAGAGAAATGGCAGATGGAGTTCAATCAGGGCAACTGCGAGGTGATGCATTTTGGAAGATCAAATTCAAGAGTGAACTATACAGTAAGTGGAAAAGTCCTGGGGAAAATTGATGTACAGAGAGATTTGGGTGTTCAGGTCCATTGTTCCCTGAAGGTGGCAACGCAGGTAAATAGAGTGGTCAAGAAGGCATACGGCATGCTTTCCTTCATCGGACGGGGTATTGAGTACAAGAGTTGGCAGGTCATGTTACAGTTGTATAGGACTTTGGTCCGGCCACATTTGGAATAATGCGTGCAGTTCTGGTCGCCACATTACCAAAAGGATGTGGATGCTTTGCAGAGGGTGCAGAGGAGGTTCACCAGGATGTTGCCTGGTATGGAGGGCGCGAGCTATGAAGAGAGGTTGAGTAGATTAGGATTATTTTCATTAGAAAGACGGAGGTTGAGGGGGGACCTGATTGAGGTGTACAGAATCATGCGAGGGAGAGACAGGGTGGATAGCAAGAAGCTTTTTCCCAGAGTGGGGGATTCAAATACTAGGGTTCACGAGTTCAAAGTGATAGGGGAAAAGTTTAGGGGGGATACGCATGGAAAGTTCTTTACGCAGAGGGTGGTGGGTCCCTGGAATGCATTGCCAGCGGAGGTGGTAGACGCAGTCACGATAGCGTCTTTTAAGATGTATCTAGACAGATACATGAATCGGCAGGAAGCAAAGAGATACAGAACCTTAGAAAATAGGTGACATGTTTAGATAGAGGATCTGGATTGGCGCAGGCTTGGAGGGCCGAAGGGCCTGTTCCTGTGCTGTAATTATCTTTGTTCTTTGTTCTATGGAGGTGTTGAAAACGAGGATGAGAATTTTAAAATCAAGACATTGCTTGACTGGGAGCCATGTCGGTCAGTGATAGAGGAAGAAAACTTGGTGTGAGCTGGGACATGGGCAGCAGAGTTTTGGATGACCTCAAGTTTACAGAGAGTAGAATGTGGGAGATCAGCCAGGAGTGAGTTGGAATAGTTATGCACAGAGGTAACAAAGGCATGAATCAGGGAATCACATAATTGTTACAGCACAGAAGGAGGCTATTCAGTGTATCATGTACACATCGGCTCTCCGAAAGAGCAATTAACCTCGTGCCATTCCCCGCCTTCTCCCCATAACCCTGCACATTCTTCCTTTTCAGATAACAGTTTAATTGCATTTTGAATGCTTCAATTGAACCTGTCTCCATCACATTCTCAGGCAGTACATTCCAGTCCTTAGCCATTCCTTGCGTGAGAAAATATTGCCTCATGTCACTTCTGCCTCTCTTACCCATTAATTTCAATCTGTGCCCTCTCGTTCTCGATTCTTTTCACGAGTGGAAACAGTTTCTCTCTGTCTCCTCTGTCCAGACCCCTCATGGTTTTGAACAACTCTATCAAATCAACTCACCTCTCAGCCTTCTCTTCTCCAAGGAAAATTATCCTAACTTCTCCTGTCTATCTTCATAACTGAAATTCCTCATGCCTGGAAGCATTCTCATTGATCTTTTCTGCACTCTCTCCAATGCCCTCACAATCTTGCTAAAGTGTGGTGCCCAGAATTGGACAGAATACTTCAGCTGAGGCTGAATCAGTGTTTTATATAAGTTCAACATAACTTCCTTGCTCTTGTACTGAATGTTCCTGTTAATAAAGCCCAGGATACTGTATGCTTTATTAAATGCTCTCTCAACCTCTCCTGCCAACATCAATGACTTATGCACATATACACCTCGGTCTCTCTGCTCCTTTAGAATGGTGCCCTTTATTTTACATTATCTCAATATTCATCCTACCAAAATGAATCACTTCATATTTCTCTGCATTGAAATTCATCTGCCACCTGCCTGCCCATTCCACCAAGTTGTCTAAGTACTTTTGAAATTCAACACCATCCTCCTCACAGTTCACAATGCTTCCACGTTTCGTATCATCTGCAAACTCTGAAATTGTGCCCTGAACACCATGGTCTTGGTCAGTTACCTTCTTTGGCCTCCTTGTCTCGAGAGAAAATGTATAAGCGCCTGGAGGTGGTCAGTGGTTTGTGGAGCCGCACCTGGAGTGGCTATAAAGGCCAATTCTAGAGTGAATTGGCTCTTCCACAGGCGCTGCAGATAAAATTGGTTGTCGAGGCTATTTCACGGTTGGCTCTCTCCTTGTGCTTTTGTCTTTTTTCCTGCCAAATGTTAAGTCTCTTCGACTTGCCATTCTTCAGACTCGCCATTATGGCTATCTGCTAGCACTAGAGATCACTGGCAATTGACTCCCACAACTTGTGGTCAATGTCACAGGACTTCATTTCGCGTTTGCAGATGTCTTTAAAGCAGCGACACTGATGGCCGGTGGGTCTGATACCAGTGACAAGCTCGCTGTACAAGGCGTCATTGGGGATCCTACCATCTTCCATGTGGCTCACATGGCCAAGCCATTTCAAGCGCTGCTGACTCAGTAGGGTGTATATGCTGGGGATATTGGGCGCCTCGAGGACTTCCACGTTGGAGATATGGTCCTGCCATCTGATGCCAAGGATTCTCCGGAGGCAGCGAAGATGGAATGAATTGAGACGTCGCTCTTGTAATATATATCAGGAAAATCAAGGGTGCCAACACTGACCCCTGGGGACCTCCATCCTTTCCTCCAGCCCCCCAAAAACATCCACAAACTACAATTCTTTCTTTCCTGCCACTCAGCCAAAGCCGTATCCATGTTGTTACCGTCCCTTTTCATTCATGAACTATAGGTTTTCTCACAAGTCTGTTATGTGGCACAGTATCAAATGCCTTTTGTAAATACAATACACCACATCAATCGCATTGCCCTCATCAACCCTCTCTGTTACCTTCTCAAAATCTCCAGGCTGTTAGTTAAATAGTATTTGCCCTTCAGGAATCCATGCTGTTTTCCTTACTTAACCCGAATTTGTCCATGTGACTATGAATTTGTCCCGAATTATTATTACTAGAAGTTTCCCCACCACTGCAGTTAAATTGACTGGCCTGGAGTTCTTGGGATTATCTTTACACCCATTTTTGAACAAGGATGTAATATTTGCAATTCTCCAGTCCTCCGGCATCACCCCAAGTCTAAGGAAGATTGAGAATTTATGGCCAGTGCCTCTGCGATTTCCACTCTCACTTCCCTCATAATCCTTGGATGCACCTCATTGGCCCTGGTGCTTTATTCACTTTACCTCTAGACAGCCTATCTAATATGTCCACTTTATCAATTTTAAACCCTTCTTGTTTCTTAATTACCTGCTCTTTCGCCATTGCCTGTGTTGTACCTTCTTCCTTGTGTTGTGACCCGAGGCGAGAGGTGTGCACTGTTAATTCAGTCCAGCTTCTCCACAGGTCACAGCATTTTTTTCTCATTTTCCCACTTGCTGAAACAGTCCATCAGATACACTATTCTCATCACAATAGAACACACTTTACTGAACTAAACAATTAACAGTTTATCATAAATGAAGCAGGTGTAAGACCAGGAATCCTGCAGCGAGTAACTCACCTCCTGACTCCCCAAAGCCTATCCACCATCTATAAGGCACAAGTCAAGAGTGTGATGGAATACTCTGCACTCGCCTGGATGGCTGCAGCTCCAACAACACTCAAGAAGCTCGACATCATCCAGGACAAAGCAGCCTATTTGATTGGCACACCATCCACAAACATTGACTCCCTCCACCACCGACGCACAGCGGCAGCAGTGTGTACCGTCTACAAGATGCACTGCAGCAATGCACCAAGGCACCTTAGACAGCACCTTCCAAACCCGCGACTTCTACCATCTAGGACAAGGGGAGCAAATGCATGGGAACATCACCACCTGCAAGTGCCCCTCCAAGTCATACACCATTCTGACTTGGAACTATATCGCCATTCCTTCACTGTCGCTGGGTCAAAATCCTGGAAGTCCATTCCTAACACAATTGTGAGTGAACCTACCTCCCATGGACTGCAGCGATTCAAGAAGGCAGTTCACCACCACCTTCTCAAGGGTTATGGAGAGATGGGTAATAAATGCTGGCCTCGCCAGTGATGCCTACATCCCAGGATCAAATAAAAAAGTCTCAACTAGAAATGAAGTAAAACAATATCACACAGATCAAATTTTTAAAAATCCAACAATTAATTTTTAACTTCCCTTTCCCACCTTAACCAAACTTCAAAGTCCCTTTCAACCTGAACCAAATTTTAAAGTTACTTTTTTTTTACCTTAGTCCCTTAAAACTCAAACACAGACATATACACTGGTTAACCGAAAACAAGATCTTAAAAAAAAAAAGATTTTTCGATCAGAGCTCTGTTACAAACAATAAGCATTTGGGTTAACTAGTTGCCCATTTTGAAGGAAACAGCAGATGAGTTATGTTGTTCCAAACCAGCATGCAGTCTAACTTCTGAGCACACACATCCAGGTTACCAGACAACAGTTCTCTTCAGGCGGCATTGAGAATTATTTTTAGCAGGCTTTCTTCAAACAGGAAACAAGATGACTCAACTCCGTGGACTTCACAAGTTCTGTTCTGGAATTTCTGGAAAATGAGCTGGGTTGTGGTCTTCTCTGCTTTCTTGACTTTTTCTTCAGACTTGACGTTGTCTCCTTCCGGAAGGTAAAACACACACACTGACCGACAACCAGAAAGCTTGTCAGTTTTTCTGTCCATCCCAGGTGTTCTCTGCGACAACGGGGCTTGTCTAATCAAAGGAGAACGTATCACTTTTCTGCCCGCTACCAGGGTTTCGGCTTCATCTCCAACCCGAGCCTTGTGATAACCAGTAACTCTGTTGCCAGTCCAGCTCCCTCTCTTGGTGGTTCAATTTTTAATAAAAAAAACGGTCTAACATTTATTCAGCTGAACCATAAATGCCTTGAGAAATATTTTTTTTTTTACCAAAAAAGAATCACTTTTGTTACACTTGGTAAAGACGGATGCAACGTATTCATTTAATACTTCAACTATGCCCTCTGCATGCATGTGCAAATCCTCTGTGTGGCCCCTAATTGGTGCAACTCCTCCTTTTGCTACCTGTTTATACGTCTATAGAAAACTTAGGAACTCCATTTAATGCTAGCCGCCAGACTCTTCTCATATTCTATTTTACTTCTCTTACTTGCTTTTATGCTTCCGCTCTGCCCGGTTCTCAGTAGGATTGTCTACCTGGCGTCTGTCAAAAGCACACTTTTTCTTCTTCATCTTAATCTCTGCGTCACTCACCTCTTTTGTAATTCAGGGAGCTCTGGATTTGTTTACACTACCTTTCCCCTTCGAAGGAATATACCTTGACTGAGCCCAAACTATCTCTTCTTTGACGGTAGCCCATTGTTCATCTATTGTTTTCCTGCCAATCGTTGACTCCAATTTATTTTCCCCAGCTGCATTTTTACCCCGCTGAAGTTGGTCTTCCCTCAGTTAATTATTCTTACCCTTTGTCCTTTTATGTAGTCAGCCTAAACCTTATGATGTAATGACCACTGTCCTTTAAGTGCTTCCCTACTGGTACTTGATCCACTTGGCCCACCTCATTCACAAGTACCAGATCCAGCAGCGCCTCTTTTCTTGAATGAGGGTTTCAGCAGCAGATGAGCTGAGGCAGGGATTTAGTCAGGTGATGTTACAGAGATGGAAATAGGCGATTGTGGTGATGGCACCAGTATGAGGTTAGAAGCCTATTTTGTGGTCCAATGTGACACCAAGGTTGTGAACAGACTATAGTACTCTCAGACAGTTACTAGGAAGAAGGAAGGAATTGCTAGCTAGGGAAGGGAGATTGGAGCGGGAAGCAAAAACAAGGGGCTGAATTTTATTCTCCCCAGCGGAGTGCGAAACATTGGTGGCCCATATGTGCAGTCTGTGTCTGCTGTGCCACTGTGATGTAGCAGGCGACGGCTCATTTTAATACAGTGAACGGGCCGCCCACTCCACCCCCAATCACGTAACAGGGACGGCCTGAGCGACAACAGTAGTGCTGTCAGCTGTCTCTGTACAGACACTGGTGCCATTTTTAAAGGGCAACCAGACCTGCCACAAAAAGTGCAAAGTTTAACCCCGTACACACACCCCCGCCAGTGCACTGCAAATAAAATGTTGCCCATTTCCCCCCAAAAACTTACATTGTAAAGTTGCCTTCTCACCATCCCCTCCAAAGACTTAAACTGCCGAGTACCCTCGCAACCCAACAACTGTCCAAAGTGTAGAGTTTGCCCCTTCTTCCCCTACACTATTAATGCAGAGTTGACCACGCCCGCCACAAGCACCAGCCACCACCACCCACCCCATCAGTACTCTAAAAATCCTACTTTCCCCCCTTCCCCACCTCTGTGGCGTTGGCTTTCCCTGGACGGGAAAGCGACGGTGTGTGAGAAGAAGGGTCACTGACCCGAAACGTTAACTCTGCCTCTCTTTCCACAGATGCTGCCAGACCTGCTGAGTGGTTCCAGCATTTCTGGATTTTATTTCAGATTTCCAGCATCTGCAGTATTATGCTTTTATTTTGAAGGTGTGTGAGTGTCAGCCGCTGCATGGAAGATCCCGGGCTGTCAGTAAGATCACAGGGAATTGGACTGAAATGTATACAGTAAGTTTATTGAAATATTTAAAGGAGGGTACCGCTGCCGAGCGGTTGGGGGGAGGGGGCAGGGAGCCACGAGCCTCTGCACAGCTGGAAAGATCAGGCCCAGCAATCCCGATGTGTGGCTCCATGGAGACCTACATCAGGAGCCCAACAGAGTCCAGCCCAATGGTTTCAGTATTCCCAATATTTTATTGGAGGAAATTTCTGCTCATCCAGTACTGGATGTTGCATAAGCAGTCTGATAATTTAACAACAGTGGAGGAGTGGAGAGAGGTGGCGGTGAGGTGAACTTGATGGAGTTCTTTGATGTGTCTGCGTGGGTTTTCTCCGGGTGCTCCGGTTTCCTCCCACAAGCCAAAAGACTTGCAGGTTGATAGGTAAATTGGCCATTATAAATTGTCACTAGTATAGGTAGGTGGTAGGGAAATATAGGGACAGGTGGGGATGTTTGGTGGGAATATGGGATTAGTGTAGGTGATGGAGAGAATATGGAGATGAACTCAGCTCAGTGTCAAC
The DNA here is from genome assembly GCF_036365525.1 of Heterodontus francisci. Lineage (NCBI taxonomy): Eukaryota > Metazoa > Chordata > Chondrichthyes > Heterodontiformes > Heterodontidae > Heterodontus > Heterodontus francisci. Next base: position 2,706,905 of record NW_027140128.1, on the reverse strand, counting down.
TGGATGCAGAGGTCGCAAACAGTCTGTTTCAGCCCCAGACATTGGGCAGCGAGAGGAATGCAGACAGTGGATAGGGAATGGAGTTTCTGGCAGTGACTGAAGACAATGGCTTCAGACTTCCCAAGATTGACATGACAAGAACATTAAATCTGTAAAATATGCTTATAATTCTAAACGTTGGATACAGAGACTCACCAGGGACACCAATAATAGCGAGGATGGGATGTCAAGCTAACTGGCCTATAGTTACCTGCTTTCTGCATCCCCCTCTTCTTGAATAGAGGGGTTATATTTATTACTTTCCAGTCTGATGGAACCTTTCCAAAATTAGTGAACTTTGAAAAATTAACAACAACACGACTACTACCTCATTAGCCACCTCTTTTAAGACTCTGGGATGAAGCCCATCAGGACCCGGGGACTTTTCAGCCCACAACTACATACGTTTGCTCAGTAAAGCTTGGTATTTTCACCAAGTTTCTCTCTTCCTTCCACCTCCTGATTTACAGCTCCTACTGGAATGTTTCTTGTATCCTCGATAGTGAAGACAGAAACAAAATATTTGTTCATTGCATCCGCTGTTCCCTTTTTATCTACTATTAACTCCACATTCTCACTGTCCAGAGGACCAACGCTCTTTTTACTTACTCTTCTCCTTTTTAAATACACGGAGAAACTCTTGCAATCCATTTTTACATTTCTAGCTAGCTTCCTATCATACTCGAATGTCTTTCTCCTGATTAACCCGTTAGCCATTGTCTGCTATTCTTTATATTCTGACCAATCATCTGAACTGCCACTCATCTTTGCACAATTATCTGCCTTTTCGTTAAGTGTGATGTTTTCTGTAATTTCTTACTAAACCGCTGGTGGGTCCTCCACCTGATATTAGGAATATACTTATTATGGAGTATTCCTGAAATATCCCCTTAAATGTCTGCCACTGCTTCTCTATTGATCTATCTCCAAGACTAGTAACCCAGTTCACTTCAGCGAGCTCAACTTTCATGCCTAAATAGTTGCCCTTATTCAAGTTTAAAATACTGATCATAGATCCACTCTTCTCTCTTTGAAACTGGATGTAAAATTCAGTCATAATGTGGTCGCTGCTACCTAGAGGTGCCTTTACTCTGAGGTCATTAATTAATCCTGTCACATTACATTATACGAAGTCTAATATAACCTTATCTCTGGTTGTTTCCAGAACGTGCTGTTCCAAGAAACTACCTCGAAAGCATTCTATGAACTCTTCATCCGGGCTACTGTTCCCAATCTGATTTTTCCAGTTTATATGTAGATTAAGATCACCCATGATTATTGCCGTACGTCTATCACAAGTAAACAATATTTCTTCTTGTATACGATGTCCTACATTGTGATTACTGTTAGGAGGTCTGTAGACCACTCCTGCTAGGGACTTCTTTCTCCTGGTGTTCCTCACCTCCACCCAAATCGATTCGACATTCTGATCTCCTGAACCGAGGTCATCTCGAACTAATGCCCCAACACCATCCTTGATTAACAGTGCCACCCCTCCACATTTACCGAGCATCCTATTCTTCTTGAATGTCAAATATCCCTCAATATTCAGGACCAGGAAGCCTGGTCCTTTTAAAAATACTAGAGGGGATTCCTGGTGCTGCTGAATGTATGCTTAGTTGTGAGTGACTAACACACGTGATCAGTGGACATGCACGGACCAAGTTTCAAAGATGTACATATTAGCTGCTAGAAAGGGACATTGACGTTACTCCAAACCCCTCCTCAGACTAACAGCAAATTACAGTACACCCAGGCTAGATCCCTACACAGAATGGGGGAGTGTGCTGGCCAAACGAGAAGTGGTTGGCGGTTCCATTCACATCGTTTTTATAGATCCAGGTTTTTGTTACATTGGCACCAGTGGCACCTTAGTGTAAAAATCACAGCCGGAGGTGCTAAGGAGGGGAAAGAAATTCACTTTTAAAAGGGAATTGAAAAAAGTTTCAAAGGCATAAGATTTACAAGAATATGTGAAATCGAGAGGGGTATAGGGCTAATTGGAGTGGTGAGGCCATGGAGAGATTCAAAGACAAGAATGAGAATATTAAAATTAAGGTGTTGCCAGACCGGAAGACAATGTAGATCAGTGAGCACAGGGGTGATGGGTGATCGGGATTTGGTGTGAGTTAGAACACAGGCAGCAGATTTCTGGATGGGCTGTGGTTTATGGAGGTTAATAACTGGGAGGGTGACCAGGATAGAATTGGAAGGTGACCAGGATAGAATTGTAATAGTCAAGTGTGGATTTGACAAAGGCACAGATGAGGGTTTATGCAGTAGATGGGCTGAGGCAGAGGTGGAGACGGGACATATTACAGAGGTGGTGATAGGCAGGGTTGGTGATGGAGAGAATATGGAGATGAACTCAGCTCAGTGTCAACTGGATGCAGAGGTCGCAAACAGTCTGTTTCAGCCCCAGACATTGGGCAGCGAGAGGAATGCAGACAGTGGATAGGGAATGGAGTTTCTGGCAGTGACTGAAGACAATGGCTTCAGACTTCCCAAGATTGACATGACAAGAACATTAAATCTGTAAAATATGCTTATAATTCTAAACGTTGGATACAGAGACTCACCAGGGACACCAATAATAGCGAGGATGGGATAATAAATCGTTTGAATCATCTTCAGTGCATAATAGATCCGATCATCTAATGTTATCCAAAAATAATCTGCAGTAACAAGGCCAAACCAATAGGAGAAACTCCGGCTTCCCATTGTCGTGACATCCCAAGCTACTTTTCTCATGTTCTGACCCATTGTTGTAACTTTCCAATCTATTGTTCTCAGATTCTGACCCATTGTTGTAACATTCCAATCTATTGTTCTCAGATTCTGACCCACTGTTGTCACATTCCAATCTATTGTTCTCAGATTCTGACCCATTGTTGTAACATTCCAATCTATTGTTCTCAGATTCTGACCCACTGTTGTCACATTCCAATCTATTGTTCTCAGATTCTGACCCATTGTTGTAACATTCCAATCTATTGTTCTCAGATTCTGATCTATCCTCTCTCTCGCTGGGGCTGCTGATCCTTGATAGCGCCGGGATTATGCTGTTGTTGACACTATGGGATAACACATTGAAAGGAGTCCTGTATTAATAGAAGAGGGAAATCCTCCAGCGACGCAATTAGGGTCCATGGTGACTGACATTAATTACAATCACTGAACAAACAGGTTCAGTTAACCCCTTTCAGTCCAACTCTTCTTGTGCCACAATAAAGTAGACCATTTACCCTGTCTGAATGGGATGTGTGGGGGATGCTGACAGAAGGAATGTTGAAAATTGCGGAGGCAGTGACAGAATGTTCCAATCCTCCTTGGATATGGGCTTGATGCCAGAGATGGGAGGGTTGTAAATGTTACACTCGGTTTAAAAAAGGAGAGATGGAGCAAACAGTGTAATTACTGACCAGTCAGTCTAACGTCGCTGGTGGGAAATTTCTAGACTTCACAGCCCAGGACAAAAACATTCGTTGCTTGGAAAAAAACATGGGACAATAAATGGACGGCAGCAGGGATATGGTAATGACAAATCATATCTGGCAAAGCCCAACAACAACAGCTTACATTTCTTGGTCAAAGCAGGAGGTATTAAGTAGTGTCTTAAGGGAGGAGAGTGAGGCAGAGAGGCAGTGACAGTGGTATAGCGGTAATGTCACTGAACTAGAAAACCAGAGGTTCAGGCTAATGCCATGGGTTCAATTCCCACATGGCAGTTGGTGGGAATTAAAATTAAATCAATTAATAATTTCAATTCATTAATAAAAGTCTGGAAATGAAATTTAGTCTCAGTCATGGTGCCATGAATCTGTCATCGATTGTTGTCCAAACCGATCTGATTTACTAATGTCCTTTCGGGAAGAAAATCTGCTGTCCTTACCTGATCTGGCCTCCATGTGACTCCAGACCCTCAACAGTGTGGTTAACTCTTAAATGCCTTGTGAAATGTCCGAGCAAGTCACTCATTTGTCAAGGGCAATTAGAGATGGGAACAAATGCTGGCCTTGCCAGCGATGCACATATCCCACACACGAATAAAATAAAAGAGGTGTAGTTAGGGAATTCCAGAGCTTTGGGTCTAGGCAGCTGAAGACCTGGCTGGCAGTGGAGCAATGATGAAAATCAAGCATACACAAGAGACCAGGAGTGCAGATGTCTTGGAGGGTTGTGGGGCTGGTGAATATTACATAGATAAGGAGGTGTGAGGACATCGAGGGAGTTGCAAACACGGTTGAGAATTTTAAAATCAAGACATTGCTTAACTGGCAGCCGATGTATGTCAGTGATCGGGGAACGGGACTTGGTGTGAGTTTACACAAGAGCAGCAGAGTTTGGATGACCTCAAGTTTACAGAGAGTAGAATGTGTGAGACAAGCCAGGAGTGTGTTAAAATCTGGAATAGAAAGCTAGTCTCACTCATGGAGCCATGAAACTATCATCGTTTTCTGTTAAACACCATCTGATTCACTCATGTCCTTTAGGGAAAGAAATCTGCCGTCCTTTCCTGGTCTAGCCCACATATGACTCTAGACTCACAGCAATGTTATTGACTCTTAACTGCACTCTGTGAGGGCCTAGCAAGCAACTCTGTTGAAGCATTTGAAAAGAAGGCTGAGAGTTTTTAAATTGATGTGTTGCTGACCAGGATCCAATGTCGGTCAGTGAGTTCAGGGAGTGATGGGTGAACAGGACTTGGTGTGAGTTAGGACATGGGCAGCAGTGTTTTTCATCACCTCAGGTTTACAGAGAGTAGAATGTGGGAGACCAACCAGGAGTGTGTTGGAATAGTCAAGTCTACAGGTAACACAGGCAAGGGAGAGTGTTTCACCAGCAGAGGAGCTGAGACAGGGATGAAGTCGTCCTCTGTTAAGGGGGTGGAAATAGGCAGTTTTATTGATAGCGTGAATATTTGGTAGGAAGCTCATCGCAGGAGCAACTATGACACCAGGTTGTAAACACTTTGCTTTAGTCTCAGACAGTTGTCAAGGAGAGGGATGGAGTCTGTAGCTAAGAAATGTTTGATGTGGGGTTTGAAAACACTGGCTTTAGTTTTCCTAATATTTAATTGGCCTGGCAGATGTGTGAAGTGATACATTGTGGAAAGATTTTATAATATTGTTTATTCATGGGTTGTGGGTGTCGCTGGCTGGGCCAGCAGTTATCACCCACCCCTAATAGCCTTTGAGAAGGTGATAGCGAACTGCAGGTGGATGAATGAGGAGAGATAACACAACTTTAAAGGTGGTGAGAATAACAGAGAGACCTGGGGTGTTTGTGTGCAATCTTTGAAGTGAGCTGGACAGGTTAACAAACAGTTAACAAAGAAAATAGATTCCTAGGTTTTATTAATAGAGACACAGAGTCGAATAGTCAGGCTGTTATGTTACACCTATAGAAAAGACTAGATCGGCTCCACCTGGAGCATTGTGTCCAATACAGGGAACCACATTTTAGGAAGGACATGAGTCCATTGGAGAGGGGATAAAAGAGTTTTACTGGCATTTTTCCAGGGATGAGGGATTACAGTTATGTAGCTGGGATGGTTCAACTTAAAGCAGGGAAATGTAAAAGCAGATCTGATCGAGATGCGAAGCAGAAAGCAGAGAGTAGTGGAGAATATTTATTGTTCAGTCTGGAGGGAAGTATACAATGGCGTTCCCCTGTTCTGAAGAAGGGTCACTGACCTGAAACATTAACTCTACTTCTCTCTCCACAGATGCTCCCAGACCTGCTGTGTATTTCCAGAATTACATGTACTTATTTCAGCTTTCCATCATCCTCAGTATTTTGCTTTTATTATCCCGAGGGTCACTGTTGGGATCACTGTTGCAGTATGTTAATACAATGGGCTTGTGTACAGAGGGGATAATGTCAAGGTTTTGTGATGGGTGGAAACTCAGAAATGTGAATCAACAGTGAGAAGGATAGTAACAAACTTCAGGAGGACAGAGACTGACTGGTAAAATGGGCAGGAACATGGCAGATGTAATTTAACACAGTGAAGTGTGAAGTGAGACATGGGTAGGAAGTATGAGGAGAAACAATATAAAATAAATGGTGCCATTATAAAGCGGGTGCAGGATTAGAGAGACCTGCGGCGTCACACACAGATCTTTGAAGGTAACATGTAGTGTCCTTGGTGTCAGAGAGAGAGGCACAGAGTAATAAAACTCATGAGGAAATGCTGATGTTTGGACATCATTGGTTAGGTCCCAGCTGGAGAATTATGTCCAATTCTGGTCACCACACTTTGATAAGGATGTCAAGGACTTAGTGAAGATACAGAGGTGATTTACTAGAATGGTACCAGGGATCAGGGAATTCAGTTATGTGGAGAGATTGGAAAAGCTGGGATTGTTCTCTTTGGAGCAATGAAGGGTAAGGGGTGATTTAATATATAATTCAAAATCATTAAGGGTTTTGATAGGGTAATTAATGTGAAACTGTTTCCAGTGTCAGGAAGTTCAGTATTGAGAAGACATAGATTGAAGGTAATTGACAAAGAACCAGAGGTGAAATGAGGAGAATTTTCTTACACAGCGAGTTGTTGGGATGTGGGATTCACTACCTGAAAACATGGTGGAAGCAGATTCAATAATATCTTTCAAAAGGGAATTTAGCAAATACTTGAATAGGAAAAAAAGGAGACTGCGGAAAGTTGGGGGGTGGGGGGTGGTGGATGTTGGTGGTGGAATTCATTAAGTAGCTCATTCCAAGAGACAGAACTGAGACAATGGGCAGAATAGCCTCCTTTTGTACTGCATCAATCTCTGATTCTATGAGAAATAGACAGAGAGTGTAGAGAGCGAGTGAGGACATGCGTAAGTGGGAAAGGAAGATAGATATAGCGAGAAAATCGGGTTTGCTTCGCTTTTCGGGTGTAGGGATTGTAATTCGTGATCTGCCCTTGCCTATTCATGTTGAGGCAGGTGACACGCAAACTTCCTGCTGCCTTCTCATTTCTACGAATTCTATGTACCGCCGAGGGTGACACGCGGTGCTGTCTGTCTGCTGGGGCCTAAGGTTGTGTGAGGCTGGCTCGTGTTTCATCCAGGATACAGCTCTTAAAGACAGTCTGTTCCTCTTAAAGGGAGGTTGCACTGAATCACAGGAGGCTGCTGCTGACTGTGAAATGCCGCAATTAGAGACAAGGTAAATGGAATACTAGGACAGAGAGAGGGTTCTGCGGTTCACGGATGTGTTGCTGGACGCCTTAGTCATGGAGGGTGAAAGGCGTAGACAGGCCATGTTCCCATGGGGTGGGGTGCAGACCCTCAAGAAATGCAATTCGAAGTGAATAGGAGCAGGTGGCCAGGGAGGTCAGTGCAAGAAGTCTGGCCCCGAGGACCTGGCAGAAGAGCCAGAAGAAGTTAAATGAACTCACACGGGTGGTCAATGTCAGTGAATTCATCTCCACATGACATCTCCTGCCCTCAACACCAGTAACCTCTCTCACTGCTCAATGAACCACACCCCCATCACTCACCCATCAGCTGTCCCCAACACTCAGGACCCACACCTAACATTCACATACTCCATCTCACCCTCACACACCTTCTACTGATACCAGCCTCACATCCACCTCTCCCTGCCTCCACATGCCTCCAGCTATTCAGCTATGGCAGGCACATCACCCAAACACAGTGCAACACAATTAGTGACATTCTGTCCTCTATCTTACAGGACAAGGTGGCTCATAAACACAGGGAGCAGCAGTGATCCGGTGGGGACCAGGCATAACTTGATCCCCTGAGACTGAGGGAGGAGATGATTCTCCACATCATGGGACCGGCTGTGACAGAGCCCGGAGCATGCGGCATCACCGAGAGCATTCAGGATGATGTTATGTTGCTGCCTGACGTTCCTTCTTAACTCCCACCTCCTCCTCATCCTACTGTCTGGGAAGATGTACAAGCTGCAGATGGTGGGACCATGGACCTCCTGCTTTCCATCCCATTCCCAATCCCTCACCACAACCCTCCCCTTCTGATTTTATACTTTCCAATGATAACCCAAAACTGCCAGCTTCCCAGTAACAGCAGCTCCAGGTGACAGAGAGAGAGAGAGAAGCAGCACAGCACTGATGTTGAAGCTCCATCACTTGGTCTGAAACTCATAGTCACCAGATCAAATACTTTCGCTTTGTGTACCTTAGAAGTTGGTATAGAGTCGGAATCTGCACGTGGTGAGTCACCGAGCACGAGTGAGCTGCAGCCAGGCCAGGGGGAACGGATAGTTCATGTGTCAGATCACCGGAGGGCGAGGTCACAAAAAAGCTGGCTGATGGGTAACAGCAGCTCAGGCTGCTGCTGCCCATGTCGAGGTGTTGCAGTCCGAATCCGAGCCCTCAAAGCCCAGAGCTGCTCGAGGACGTCCTGCAAGGCCATATGCAGTCTCCCCAGTGAAAGTCAGCAGCCTTCCACCAGCCATGCTGCAGACACTGGGGAAACACTGTGTAGGATCCCTAGCAAAGTCGAGGGAACCCACAAGACAGTCATTAAGGGAATCCACAAGGGTGAATAGTTGCGTTGTGTTTGCATAATTGGATGTGTTGTTGGATAAAGATGTTAATGAACAGGTTTTTATTGCAGGATGGTGACCAAGCGGATGCTGTGATGGGGCATCTCAGATGGGGACAATGGTGGAGAATGGGGAATCCGTGGTGGGAAAGTGAAGTTGTCCTACGGCAACCGGAATCTTAGCAGGCAATCGCCGGCAGCCTGTCCGGGTGGAAGGCATCGAGAAAATATTCTGGAAATATCCTGGTTGGTTGGCGATGGATGGTGGGGTTTGAATTCCTTGGGGGTGAATCATGAGCCATGTGAAGTCAGGGTAGTGATTCTCTCCGAGGAGCTACACTCTGGTTCTCCACAGAGTTCTGAAGTTTGTGGGAACAGAGGAGGAGGTGTCGGGCATCTTGCAAAGCATTAAGGTAAATAAGTCCCCAGGGCCTAATGGGATTTAATGCAGAATACTGAGGGAGGCAAGGGACGAAATAGCTGGGGCCTTGACAGAAATCTTTGCATCCTCATTGACGATAGGTGATGTCCCAGAGGACTGGAGAATAGCAAATGTTGTTCCTTTGTTAAAGAAGGATGGCAAGGATAATCCAGGAAATTACAGGCCGGTGAGCCTTTGGTCAATGGCAGGGAAATTATTAGAGAGGATTCTTCGGGGCAGGATTTACATCCATTTGGAAACAAATTAACTTATTAGTAGCGAGAGGCAGCATGGTTTTGTAAAGGGGAGGTCGTGTCTTACGAACTTGATTGAGATTTTTGAGGAAGTGACGAAGATGATTGATAAAGGAAGGGCAGTGGATGTTGTCCATACAGACTTCTTTAAAGCCTTTGACAAGGTCCCTCATGGCAGACTGGTGCAAAAGGTGAAGTCACACGCGATCAGAGGTGAGCTGGCAAGATGGATACAGAACTGGCTCGGTCATCGAAGACAGAGGGTATCAGTGGAAGGGCGCTTTTCTGAATGGAGGGCTGTAAATAGTGGTGTTCCACAGGGATCAGTGCTGGGACCTTTGCTGTTTGTAGTACATATAAATGATTTGGAGGAAAATGTAGCTGGTCTGATTAGTAAGTTTGAGGACAGCAAAAAGCTTGGTGGAGTTGCGAATTCTGATGAGGATTGTCAAAGGATACAGCAGGATATGGATCGGTTGGAGACTAGGGCGGAGAAATGGCAGATGGAGTTTTATCCCGACTCTCGCTGGCACGAGAGTGTCAATATAAATTTGCGTTTACATTCCCGGACAACTGTACACCTGGATGTGTCTCCCCCAGGGATTACATGATGGTCCGACAACATTCCACCAGTGGTTGGCGATAGATCCGGTGTTGCAGGTGCCGGACCCACCCCTACCCTTTGCCCTCGATGTCGCTACCACAGATACCACCTTATCAGCGGTATTCCTTCAGAAGAAACATGGCCGATTCTGCCGAGTGGAATACGCATCTCACTTGTTAACGTCAGTAGAAAGGGCCTTCACAATGTGTGAACAAGATTTGCTGGCCGTCTTCTGGGTGATTCAAAATGTTACTTATATTGTCAGCCTCAGCCCTGTTACTATCCGAACTGAACACACACCCTTCCAGTTGTGACTGGATGGACGGCTGAAGGACGGTAATGTTATATTGTCAGCCTCAGCCCCGTTACTATCCTAACTGAACACACACCCTTCCAGTTGTTAGTGGATGGACGGTTGAAGGACGGTAATGTTATATTGTCAGCCTCAGTCCCGTTACGATCCTAACTGAACACACACCCTTCCAGTTGTTAGTGGATGGAAGCTAAAGGACGGTAATGTTATATTGTCAGCCTCAGCCCCGTTACTATCCTAACTGAACACACAACCTTCCAGTTGTTAGTTGATGGACGGTTGAAGGACGGTAATGTTATATTGTCAGCCTCAGCCTTGTTACTATCCTAACTGAACACACACCCTTCCAGTTGTTACTGGATGGACGGTTGAAGGACGGTAATGTTATATTGTCAGCCTCAGCCCCTTTACTATCCTAACTGAACACACACCCTTCCAGTTGTTACTGGATGGACGGTTGAAGGACGGTAATGTTATATTGTCAGCCTCAGCCCTGTTACTATCCTAACTGAACACACACCCTTCCAGTTGTTAGTGGATGGATGACTGAAGGACGGTAATGTTATATTGTCAGCCTCAGCCCTGTTACTATCCTAACTGAACACACACCCTTCCAGTTGTTAGTGGATGGATGACTGAAGGACGGTAATGTTATATTGTCAGCCTCAGCCCTGTTACTATCCTAACTGAACACACACCCTTCCAGTTGTTACTGGATGGACGGTTGAAGGACGGTAATGTTATATTGTCAGCCTCAGCCCTGTTACTATCCTAACTGAACACACACCCTTCCAGTTGTTAGTGGATGGATGACTGAAGGACGTTAATGTTAGTCAGAATCACATTGCTCGGTGGGCCTTGCTCTTGCAAGGTAGATATATTTCAGTAAAAAAGGAAAATACTTTGACATGCTTGGCATACAATTTAATCTAGCAGGCTGAACCCCATGAGTGTCAGGTTTTGACAGAAAAGGCCGTCAAGGGACATTTTGTGTCAAAATCAGTGCGGGGCGGGAGTGTCCAACGGAAGAAATCAGAAATCAAACCAGCACTCAACATTTTTGTTGACGGTTCATCTGCAGTGGAGGATGGGATTAGGCAGGCAAAGTGCGGATTACATATACATGATCATAATGGAAAACCTATTAAAGACATTGCCTTGCAGTTACTGGCGAGTTTAAGTGTGCAGTGTGCCGAACGAGCTGCAGTCACTTTGTGGTGACACAACCACATGTTTCCCCCATTGGTTGATATAAATTCTGACAGTATGTACGTGTGTAACTGTTTGACCGAGTACCTACCTCTGTGGGAAGCGAGAGGTTTTGTGTCAGCAGATGGCAAACCTTTTCCATCTGTCCTATTACTGCAGAGAATAGTAGATGCAGCGAGGAGAGGATTACAGAAAATACTATGATATATTGACCTATGTTGTGAAAATTGGAAAGGAGATAATTGGGACAACTTTGTCTAAGTGTCGTCTGGAAAACCAGGTGGTCATATGTCCTCACTCTATATATATATATATATATATATATATACATACATACATATAAAACAGCAGAATCAAAATGTGGATTTAATACCACTGTAAATTGCACCATGGAAACGAGGAAGGCATTATCAGGTTAACCCATGTGGCCTATAAGGCAAAGGGGAGATATTGCTTAACCACCACAATGAAGAAGTACCAGTATGGACATAACCGGATTTGTCTGGTGAGCAACAGTACGTCGCTTGTCAACCCACAAATACCAACTTGAGTAGAGAAGACGGAGTTGGTCGGCATACATAAAAGAAAGACAGAAACGATAATTGTTACAGAAAGTATTAAGGACGACTTGATAAATTACCTTCGGGAACATGAATATACTATTCAGCCATTGCCCATACGTTTGGGTCAAGAGAGGCAGCAACGAGAAACCATTGCTGTAGTGTACTACAATCTGGAACAACAGTGGAAGATGATACAAGTTCAGATTGATGAGATAAATGATTCTACCTGGTGGGAAGACTTATGGAACTGGGGGTCAAACGTGAAGATACACCCTGGTTTAGAAATATCTCCCATGTTCTGATAGTCGTTTCGGGTGTCATGGTGATATATGTGACATACTTAATTTGGAAACTTAAGAAATTGATTAAGGAATGTGAGAGGATGTATGAACACAGGTTGGACAGCTACCTTAAAGGCAATCAGTATTCGAAGTTGCTCCATTAAAATATAGACAATTAATTATGTAACACGAGGGTAGTTGTATAACTATTGGTAGATACTTAAAATGAATTAATGAATGACAAATGTATTCTAAAAGTTAAATTGTGACTGCGTTATGCTCGCACAAGTGATTAATTATGTAACAACGATGTTAACATTGTGCTTTCTTTAACATTACACTGCTTATGATCTTGCGTTAACAATGAAATTATAATTGCAGAAGTGTACTACCAAAGAGACATGAGAGTGTGATCCCTTGGGCATAGCCCTGCATGATCAGAGGGGGACGGGGGTGGTGGGGGTGGTGTGGTGGTGGGTGTAGACTCAGTAAAAACACATAAAAATGTAATTGAAACAATGAGGCTCGTCACACAACAATACACAACGTTTTGAAACATAGAGGGGCTGGTTAGAAGGAGCACAGCAAACAGATGGTCAAGAAATTGTAGACCATACAGAAAAGCAGGCTGAAACAAGAGAGAGATTCTACCAGACAGTGTCCCTGCACAAACCAGATAAAGGAGTTTCTATTGGCATGAGGTATGATTGGACTCACAGTAGACAATGGCTGAAAATGGTGACAGCACGAGAACCCTGAGGAAGAACACTCAAGAAAATTCCCTGAGTCATGGACTCAGAGAATAGAAAGGCAGCTGCCATTCTGAGACTGATCACCTCGTGTCTTGGGGTAGTATAACATGCAAGTAGTGAGTGCTTGTACCTGATGATTTAATGTGTGAATAAACATTGATATACCTTCCACCAGTCCGATTCTGTGAATTCTTCAAGAGTAAGTGCAGATTAGGCACAGCAACAATCTGATAGCTCTATACAGGGTCTTACCAGGAACATAAACACAAGCAACGCCACGAGAGAAAATTACACGACCAGTAACAAAATTAGCAATGCTTCGTAGAGTTTACAGCCTTTATCAAAGACTCACCAGGAGTAACAACAACAGCAAAGAGGGATGAGAAAATGACAGGGGCAGTAATTCAGTTAAACACGGTTTATAGAATTAATAGCTGGATAAAGAGTCTTACCAGGAACACCAATAATAGCGAGGATGGGATAGTAAATATATTGAATAACCTGAAGAGCTAAAAAGATCCGATAGTCTAATGAGAACCAGTCATAATATGTGGAAAGAACGTCAAATTGCCAGATTAAACTCCTGTCCAATCGTGTAACATTCCAATCTATTGTTCTCAGATTCTGACCCATTGTTGCAACATTCCAATCTATTGTTCTCAGTTTCTGATCCATTGTTGTAACATTCCAATCTATTGTTCTCAGATTCTGATCTATCATCTTTCTCTGTCTGGAGCTGTTGGTCCCTCTTACTGCCGGGTTTGATGCTCCTGTTGACACTATGTGATAACACATTGAAATGACTCCCATATTATTAGAAGATGGAAACCCTCCAGTGAAACAATTAGGGTCCATGGAGACTGACATTAATTCCAGTCACTGAACAAACAGGTTCAGTTAACCCCTTTCAGTCCAGCACTGTGTGTACCACAATAAAGTAGAACATTTATCTGGTCTGGATGGGATGTCTGAGAGATGCTGAGGGAAGGAAAGGTGGGAATAGCGGAGGCACTGGACAGAATCTTTCAATCCTCCTTGGATATAGGAGTTGTGACAGAGGGCTGGAGGGTTGTAAATGTTACACCCTATTTGAAAAATAGGAGAGATGGGGTAGACACTGTATTTACTGACCAGACAGTTTAATGTCACTGATGGGGAAATTTCATAACCCAGGACAAATATATTCATTGCTTTGAAAAACATGGAATAATAAATAGACAGCAGTAGGAATATGGTGATGACAAAGCATGTGTGGCAAACCTCAACAACAACTTATATTTATCTAGTGCTTTTAATGTTATAAAACATCCCAAAGTACTTCACAGGATCATTATGAAGCAAAGTATGACACTGAGACACAACAGGAGATATTAGATCAGATGGCCAACAGCTTGAAGAAAGAGATAGGTTTTAAGGAGTACTTGAAAGGAGGAAAGCGAGACAGAAAGGTGGTGACCGTAGCGTCGTGGTTATATTACCAAAATTGTAATTCCGAGGATCAGGCTGATTCTCTGAGGACATGGGTTCAAACCCCACCGTGTCAACTGGTGCAATTTAAATTTCAATAAGTTATAAAATTCAATTAATTAATACAAATCTGCATTTGAAAGCTATTCTCAGCAATGGTGCCATGAAACTATCATTGATCATCGTTAAAAAAAAAACAGCCTGGATTATTGATGTTCTTTTGCAATGGAAATCTGCCATCCTTATATGGTCGGGCCTCCATGTGACTCCAGACCCACAACGATGTGGTTGACTCTAAACTGACTTCTGAAATGTCCAGCAAACCACTCAGTTATCAAGGGCAATTGGGGATGGGCAACAAATGCTGGTCTTGTCAGTGACACCCACATCGCATGAAAGAATGAAAAAAGAAAACTGTGCCGTGAGGATATTCCAGAACTTTGGGCCTTGGCAGCTGAAAGCCCGGACGCCAGTGGTGTAGGGATTAAAATCAGGGCTACACAAGAGGCTGAAATTAGAGGAGCACATGTCTCGCAGTGGGTTGTGGAGGTGGAGGAGATTACAGATATATGGGGGTGGGGTGGGGGAGAGACCATGGCGGCATCTGAAAACGAGGATGAGAATTTTAAAATCAAGACATTGCTTGACTGGGAGCCAATGTCGGTCAGTGAGATATGAACGGGACTTGGTGTGAGCTAAGGCATGGGCAGCAGAGTTTTGGATGACCTCAAGTTTACAGAGAGTAGAATGTTGGAGATCAGCCAGGAGTGAGTTGGAATAATCACATCTAGAGGTGACGAAGGCATGAATGACGTTTCAGCAGCAGATGGGCTGAGACAGAGGTGAAGTCGGGCGATGTTACTGAGGTGGAAATAGGCGGTTGTAATGATATCCTGAAATGAGGTTCAAGCTCATTTTGTGGTCAAATGTGCCACCAAGGTTGTAAACATACTGTCCGAATCTCAGACTGTTACCAGGGAGAGGGATGGGATCAATAGCAAGGGAACAGAGTTGACGTGGGGTGTGAAAACAATGTCTTCAGTCTTCCCAATATTTAATTGGAGGAAATTTCTGCTCATCCAGTAGTGGATGTCGGATAAGCAGTCTGATAATTTAACAACAGTGGAGGAGTGGAGAAAGGTGGTGGTGAGGTAAACATGATGGAGTTATTTGATAAAACAATGGAGAGGGTTGATGAGGGTGGTGTGATTGAAGTTATATATATGGACGTTCAAAAGGTGTTTCATTAAGTGACATTCAATAGACAGGTTAGGAAAACTGAACCCTATGGATTAAAGGGACAGTGACAGTGTGGATATAACATTGACGAAGGAACAGTAAACAGAGAGAAGTGGTGAAAGGTTGCTGTTCAGACTCAATGACAGTAGACAGTGGTGTTCCCTGGGGCTCGGTATTAGGACCACTGCTCTTTTTTCTCTTGGAAAACACGAGGTATGTAAGGCAGAGCCCTCTCCTCCTCGCTCTTTGCAGAGCTTCCCCTCTCTGCAGCCTCTGCTCCATTTGTTGATCATGTTATAGACATAGCGACACTGTAACTACAGTCCCCATACCTCGTCCAGAGTTGGGTCACCAAATCCTCCGTCGACCCAGAATGTCTGCAGCAGCTCACAACACAACCTCCAGAAAACATCCACAGCACCTCGACTAACTTTACAATTGCAGAAGTAAGTTAAAAGCCCCTCACCTGTAGGTTGGATGCCTCGTCCTTTAAATAACACTAGAGGGGGGTTCTTCGTGCTCCTGAATGTATGTTCAGCTGAGAGTGACTAACACAGGCGGTCAGTGGACATGCAAAGACCAAGTTTCAAAGATGTACATCACAGCTGCTGGAGTGGGTGATTGAGACCATATTCAGTCCCTTCCTCACACTACAGACACACACACGTTACACACACGCTAGCACCCCGGCCAGCCTGGGTTTCCTGTACAATGTGCTGGATGTGACCGGCAGTGCAGCTTATACCATTTTATGGATCTAAACTTCCACAGCACCAGTGGAGCTGGAGAGATGAAATGTGTGATCAGGGAGCGAGAGAGAGGGAAATAAACTCACTTTAAAAAGGGAATTAGAAAAAGACTTTAAGATAAACAAGTTTCAGGAATATTGGTAATGGACAGGGGATTGGGATAATTAGAGGGGTGAGGACATGAGGGATTTGATCACATGAGTGAGAATATTAAAATTGAGGTGTTACTGGACCAAGAGCCAATGTAGGTCAGTGAGCACGGGGATGTTAGGTGAACAAAATTTAATGTAAATTAGAAGATGGCAGCAGAGTTTTGGATGATCAGAAGGTTACAGAGAGTAGGATGTGGGAAACCAGCCAGGAGTGTGTTAGAATAGTCAAGTCTTGAGGTAACATAGACATGGATGAGGGTTTCAGCAGCAGATGAGCTGAGCTCTCTCTCTCTCTCTCTGTTTCTCTCTCTGTCTCCCTCACTTGCTCTGTCCCACACTCAGAGTCTTATATTCTTCAATCCTGTCGCCTCTTACTTTTGTAAACTCCAGCTGATATAAGAGGAGCCTGGCCAACTTTTCAACATAAGGTAACCCGCCCATTCTAGGTATTAGTCCAGTAAACCTTCTCTGAACTGCTTCCAACCCATTTACATCCTTTCTTAAATAAGGAGACCAATACTTTACACAGTACTCCAGATGAGGTCTCTGTATAACTGAAATATAAACACTCTAATTTTGTGTCCTATTCCGCTCGCAATAAATGATAACATTCCATTAGCTTTCCTAATTACTTGCTGAACCTGCAGACTAACCTTATACAATTCATGCACCAGGATACGCATATCCCTCTGCATCTCAGATTTCTTCAATCCATCACCATTCAGATAACATTCTTGGTTTTTAATATTCCTGCCCAAATGGATTTGGAGACAGAGAGAGTTTACACTCGATCAAACGTGTGTGTGTCATCACTAAGAGTTGCGGGGCGGGGCGGGACGGGGGAAGCGGAATTTTAAGAGAGTTCTGAATAAGTAAAGGCAGAAATACAATGTCATTGGCATATGATAGGAAATAGTCAATTGAACAGGTAAACGTTCGAAATGTAACAGTCTTTGAGCAAGTGAAAGAGGGGAAGGGGGAAGAAGAACACGAAGGAAGGATTGCGATGGGACGGGAAGGGGAGAGTTTAAATGACAGATTGTTACATTTCTAACCTTTACCAGTTCTGATGAATGGTTAGGAAAACTGAACCCTATGGATTAAAGGGACAGTGACAGTGTGGCTATAACATTGACTAAGGAACAGTAAACAGAGAGAAGTGGTAAAAGGTTGTTGTTCAGACTCAATGACAGTAGACAGTGGTGTTCCCTAGGGCTCGGTATTCGGACCACTGCTCTTTTTTCTCTTGGAAAACACGAGGTATGTAAGGCAGAGCTGAAACGTAAACTCTGTTTCTCTCTACACAGATGGTGCCAGACCTGCTGACTATTTATGACAATTTCTGTTCTCATTGCAGAGTTCCAGCAGCCACAGTATTTTGCTTTCATTTTAGTATTTAATTCACTGTCACTTCTCTTCCAGGAATGCCTACCTTGACGAAGTTCTGCTCTTCTCTTGAAGAGCTTAGGGCCTCGGCAGCTGAAGGCACGGCCGCCAATGGTAGAGTAATTAAACTCGGGATGTTCAAGAGACCAGAATTATATGACGTTTCAATGCTGCAGTGGAAGCTCAGACTGAGGTCATGAGATCCATGCTTACTGCCATGCAGGATCAGACTGCTGCCATCATGGCTGTGGATCACAGTGTTCAAAGGGGTTTGCAGGATCTCACAGCAGTCCTGCAACCTGTGATCCAGTAGATTACTAGGATTGCTGCGGTGTCGCCCCGTGGGAATGACAGTGTCTCCGTGGAGCAGGAACCTGTTGTCTTCTCTCAGGATGACAGTATTTGTTCTCCATTCACTGTCACTCCACCAGTGTGCTTGCTGTTACCCATCAGCCAGCCCGGACTGCTGCTGCCCATGTCGAGGTGGTGCAGTCCGATTCCGAGTCCTCAAGTCACAGAGCTGCTCGAGGACATCCTGCAAGGCCATATGCAGTCTCCCCAGTGAAAGTCAGCAGACTTCCACCAGCCATGCTGCAGTCACTGGAGAAACACTGTATCGGAGCACTAGGCAAGTCGAGGGAACCCACAAGACAGGCACTAAGGGAATACACAAGGTTGAATAGTTCAGTTTTGTTTGGATAATTGGATGTGCTGTTGGATAAAGATGTTAATGAAAAGATTGTTGTTGGTGTTTTTTATTGCAGGATGGTGACCACGGGGACACTGTGATGGGGCGTCTCAGATTGGTGTAATGGTGGAGAATGGGGGATCCATGGTGGGGAAGGGAAGTTGTCCTATGGGAAACAGAATATAAGCAGAAACTCTCTGACGGTCTTTCTGGGTCAAAGGCATCCAGGAAATATTCTCCCTGCCTCCTGCTCCTCCTCCTGAGTTTTCCTCCGGATTCCTGGTGCCAATGCCTGTGTGCTCATGATGGTGATGATATGAAGGGTGCAGCAGAACACCATGAACTTGGACACCTCATCCAGTGTGTACTGGAGGGCTCCCCCTGATTATTGTTCTAAATCTTTTCCCACCACTGATGTTGGACTAACTGGCCTGTAGTTGTGAGGACTGTGTGTTGTCCATTGATGTATCCACAAGGTGAGAGAGGCCATCTATGTCGGGTGAAGGTAATACATCATTTACTCCCTCAGCGGGGAGAAGCAGGATAAGAGGTCCCGTGGCTTTGTCAGGAGAGCCACATTCCTGATGGTCGAGGTGTCTATACGGTGTCCCCATGTCAACGGGGAAAGGTACAGGAACTGAATAAAATCTCACTCCGTTAATGTACACTTGGTGTGTGAGCATGCCCAGTACATCATGTTGGTGAATGTCCACTATCCTGGTAGCAGCCAACCAAACTCACACGGTTCGGACAGTGGAAGCATTGCTTCATCACACTGGTGGTCTGTTCCACCTTGTTCCTGGTGACTTCATTGTTCACGTTATACACATATTAATTTTGTGAGGTTGGTTGGCGGTGGGAGGAAGTTTGGGGTTGTAGAAACATGAGCTGTGTCTGGAGAGGGCGGGGTGGTTACATCTGTCTCCGTGGAGCCACATTCTGGTTCTGCATGGGAGGCCGATGTGTTGGGACTGGCTGACTGCTTCAGAATGAAGTTATTGTGGCTGCTGCCAGAATAGTGGGACATTCACCAACATGATGTACTGGGCATGCTCACACATCAACTGTACATGAATGGAGTGAGATTTTAGTCAGTTCCTGTACCTCTCCCCGTTGACATGGGGACACCGTCGAGACAACTCGACCATCAGGAATGTGGCTCTCCTGACAAAGCCAGGGATACCCTTATCGTGCTTCTCCCCGCTGAGGGAGAAAATGATGTATTAACTTCACCCGACATAGATGGCCTCTCTCACGTAGCGGATACATCAATGGACAACACACAGTCCTCACAACGACAGGCCAGTTAGTCCAACATCAGTGGTGGGAAAAGTTTTAGAACAATAATCAGGGATAAAACAGCAGGCATGTTGAGAGGTTTGAGTTAATTCAGGATAGCCGGCATAGATTTACAAAAGGAAAGTCATGCTTGACTAATCTAATTGCACTTTTGATGATGTAACAGAGAAGGTTGATGAAGGGAATGTGATGGATGTTGTCTAGATTGGTTTGAACAATGTGTTTGATAAAGTGCCACAGAAAAGTTTAATTACCAACATTGAGTCAAATGGAATGGGAGGGTCAGTGTCCAGTTGGACAAAAACAAAGGTTTACATAGAGATAAGAGTGTATCATAGTAAATGGCAGTTTTTCAGACTGCAAGATGTTTGACAGTGAGTGTTCCCCCAGGGTCAGTGCTCGGGCCACTGTTTATTTTTGCTGTGTATAAATGACTTGGAGCTTGGAATACAGAGTAGAATTTCAAAATCCGCCTCTGATACCAAACCTGGAGCTGTGACAAACAGTGAGTATGTTCAGAACCACCTGCGACAGGACATAGATACTAAGTAGATTGAGCAGACAAGTGGCAGATGAAGGTGTGAGAAAAGTGTGAGGTGAGGCATTTTGACAGAGAGGATAGGAAGGC
Source organism: Heterodontus francisci (assembly GCF_036365525.1). Taxonomy (NCBI): domain Eukaryota; kingdom Metazoa; phylum Chordata; class Chondrichthyes; order Heterodontiformes; family Heterodontidae; genus Heterodontus; species Heterodontus francisci. Next base: position 2,686,330 of record NW_027140128.1, on the reverse strand, counting down.
AATATAGACTTAATAACACAGTTCTAAACAGTGTGCAGGAACAGAGAGACCTGTGGGTGCATGTGTATCCATCTTTAAAGGTGACAGGACATATTGAGAGATTGGTTAGTAAAATACATATAATCTTATATTTCATAAAGAGAGGAATCGAGTTCAAAAGCAGAGAAGTTATGATGAATGTTTAAAAATCTCTGGTTAGGTCTCAGCTGGACTAGTTTGTCCAATTCTGGTCATCACACTTCAGAAAGATTGTGAAGGTCTTTGAAATGGTGCTGAAGATATTTAACAGGATGGTTCCAGGGATGGTGGATTTTAGTTCCAAGGTTAAGTTACAAGATTATGACAGGTCTGGATAATTTAGACAATGAAAAAGTGTTCCCATTAACTGATGGAAGAAAGACTAGGAGCACGGATTGAATATTTTGGACAAGAGATGCAGGAGGAATATGAGGAAGAACATTTTTCTTTATGCAGCGTGTGTTAATGATCTGGAACTCACTGCCCACAAGTGTGTTGGAAGCAGAGACAATCAGTGATTTCAAATGAAAGCTGGTGGGCACCTGAATGAAATGAATTTGCTCCAGGGATTGAGCGGGCGAGTGGGACTGAATGGATTGCTCCATGGAGAGCCAGCATGTACATGATGGGATGAATGGACTCTTTCTATGTCGTAAATGGCTCTATCAGTCTCTGTGACTCGATGTTGGATACTTCTCCTGCTCCTGCCTGGAAAGATCCGGATACATAGAAGTTCAATGAAACTGTGACCTTAACAGCCACTGACAGCTCCGTCCTCACCCTGGTGTGAGGCTCCAGGTCGTGTTACAGGAGGTGACACAACTCTGTGACCACCTCCTTATTGAATCAGAGTCACCTCACACACTGCTCCTGGGTTAGGTGTAGGTAGCAAAAGTGTTCTCGGAAAACCGGAGGTGCGTAGGGCAGAGCCCCCTCTTCCTCCCACTTTACAGAGCTTGCCCTCTATGCAGCCTCTGCTCCATTTATTACAGACCCAGAGACACTGTAACTACATTCCCCATACCTTGTCCAAATTTACATCACCAGATCCTCTGTCCTCCCTGAATGTCGGCAGCAGCACACAACACAACCTCCAGAGAACCATCCACAGCACCTCCACTAACATTACAATAGCAGAAGCCAAAAACCCCTCACCTGTAAGTTGAATGCCTGGTCCTTTTTAAATAACACGAGAGGGGCTTCCTCGTGCTGCTGAATGTAGGGTCAGCTGAGAGTGACCAGCACAGGCGTTCCGTGGACAGTCCAAGTTTCAAAGACGTACATCACAGCTGCTGGAATGGCTGACAGAAGATATATAAAGACCCCTCCTCACGCTGCCAGCACATGCTTGGTGAACGGGGGCTCGAGCCCTCTCCAGCATGGAACACTTGAAGTGACTGGCAGAGCAGCTCGTATTATTTTATGGATCCAAACTTACATGGCGTTAGGCCCAGTGGCGCTGTAGAGCTGAAAATCATTGCCAGAGTAGATAAACAGAGAAAACGACTATAGGATCATATGAATTAGGGGCAGAAGTAGGCCATTCAGCCCGTCAAGCCTGCTCCACCATCTAATAAGATCATGGCTGATCTGTTTGCATTTCGAATTCCGCACCGCCATCTACCCCCGATAAACTTGGATTCTCTTGCCTAACAAAAATCTATCTCCCTCTGCGTTAAAAATATACAATGACCCCCCCCCCCCCCCCTCCACCACCTTCTAAGGCAGAGATTTCCAAAATCACACAATCATCTGAGGAAAAGAAAAGTCTCCTCATCTCTGTCTGAAAAGGGCGACCCCTAATTTTCAAACAGTGCCTTTTCAAACAGTTACTTTTAAAAGGTAATTGAAGAAAATACTTTCAGGCAAAAGAGTTGTAGGAATATGGGAATGGAGAGGGGAATGGGATTAATTGGAGCGGTGAGGCCATGGAGAGACCCAAGCACAATAATGAGAATATTAAAATTAAGGTGCTGCCAGACCGGGAGCTAATGTAGATCAGTGAGCACAAGGGTGATGGGTGATCGGGATTTGGTGTGAGTTAGAATACAGGCAGCATAGTTATGGATGGGCTGTGGTTTATTCAGGTTTATAACTGGGAGGGTGACCAGAATAGAATTGGAATAGTCAAGTGTGTATTTAACAAAGGCACTGATGAGTGTTTATGCAGCAGATGGGCTGAGGCAGAGGTGGAGATGTGTGTTAGTACAGAGGTGATAGTCGGCAGGGTTGGTGAGAATATGGAGATGAACTCAGCTCAGATTTAAATAGAACACAGAAGTTACAAACTGTCTGGTTCAGCCTCAGATATTTGGCAATGAGGAGATCATGGTTCATGGATAGTGGATGGAATTTCTTATAGAGACCAATGAAAACTCCACTGTTCCCAAATTTAAGTAGCAAGAACATTATTTCAGTGAAACAAATTTTACAGATGTCATAGCGGGAAATACAGACTTTCCAGGGACAGCAACAGCAGCAAAGATCGGAGAGTAAATTACAGGCACTCTAATGCACTTGGCAATGGTTTATAGAGCTAATACCTGGAGACATATATTTGCCAGGAATAACAACAGCAGCAAGGAGGGCAGAGGAAATGACAAGAATGGAAATGCAGTTAAACATGGTTTATCGAATTAATAGTTAGATACAGAGACTTACTGGGGACACCAATAATTGCCAGGAAGGGGTAGTAAATGTATTGAATATTCTTCAGTGAGTAATAGATCAGACTGTTGAATGAGAACTGATCATAATCTGCAGAAAGAAAGTTAAACTCCCAGATGAAACTCCTGCCCATTGTTGTAACATTCCAATCTATTGTTCTCTGATTCTGATCTTTCCTCTCCCTCACTCCAGAGCCGCTGATCCCTATTAGTACCGGGAGTGATGTGATACTCCCACTGACACTATGCAAAGGCACAGATGAGGGTTAGTGCAGCAGATGGGCTGAGGCAGAGGTGGAGATGGGTGATATTACAGAGGTGGTAGTAGGCAGGGTTTGTGAAGGAGAGAATATGGAGATGAACACAGCTCAGGTTTAAATAGAACACAGAGGTTGCAAACAGTCTGGTTCAGTCTCAGACATTGGACTTGGAGTATGTAGTTCACAGATCGGGGACAGGATTTCTTATGGAGACCAATAACACTGGTTTCGGGATTCAGAGAAAAAAAAAATACTTGAACAGTATTTCAGTGAACCAGGGTTTACAGATCGTATTTGTGGAAATGAAGACTTACCAGGGCAGTAACAGCAGGAAAGATGAGAATAAATTACAAGAACTATAATACTATTAGCAATGGTTGTGGAGCTAATAGCTGGAGACAGAGATTCAACAGGACTAACAACAGCAGTAAGGAGGGCAGAGTAAATTCCAGGAACATTATTGCAGTTAAATATGGTTTATAATATTAATAGCTGTATTGACAAACTTACCAGGGACACCAACAATAGCAAGGATGGGATAGTAAATATGTTGTGTAATCAACAGTGTGTAATAGATCCTGGATGTTAAAGACAGCGAATCGTCCGTAGAAAGTATGAAAAGAGGCCATGATAATCCTCTGCCCACTTTTGTAACATTCCAATCCACTGTTCTCAGATTCTGACCCATTGTTGTAACATTCCAATCTATTGTTCTCAGGTTCCGATCTATCCTCTCCCTCTCTCTGGTGCAGCTGATGCCTGTAAGTGATGAAGCTGATAATCCACTGGCACAATCCCTTGAAAGGAATCCCTTATTAATAGAAGATGGAAAACCTCCAGTGACACAATTAGGGTCCATGGAGACTGACATTAACTACAGTCACTGAACAAACAGGTTCTGTTAACCACTTTCCATCCAACCACTTTTTGTGCCTCAAAGAAGTAGAACATTTACCTGGTCTGTATGGGATGTATGAGGCTACTGAGGAAAGGAAATGTGGAAATAACAGAGGCCCTGGACAGAATCTTTCAATCGTCCTTGGATATGGGAGTGATAACAGAGAACTGGAGGGTTGTAAATGTTACTCCCTGTTTAAAAAAGGAGAGATGGGGTAAAACCTGTATTAATGACCAGTCAGTCTAATGTCGGTGGTTGGAAATTTCTAATGGTCACAAGCAGGATATAAGTATTCCTTACTCATAAAAGGGATAACATTTGAGAAGCAGCACGCAAATGCGAATTCAAAATCATGTATGTCAAACGACAACAACAACTTATTTTATATAGTGTCTTTAATGTAATAAAACATCCCATGATGCTTCCTTATAAAACAAAACATGACACCGAGAGATATAAGAAATTATTAGGTCAGAGGACCAAAAGCGTGGTCAAAGATGTAGGTTTTAATAGGTGTCTTAAAAGAGGAAAGGGTGGTGGAGAGGTGGCGGGATGGAGAGGCGGAGAGGTGTAAGGAGGGTATTCCAGAGCTTGGAGCTGAGGTAACTGAAGGTGTGGTCACCAATGGTGGAACAGTTAAAATCAGGGATGCACAAGAGGCCGGAATTAGAGGAGCACAGATATATACAGGACGGGGGCGAGGTCATGGAGGAAAAATAAGTTGAGAATTTAAATAAAGAGATTACTTGATCAGGAGTCAAAGTCGGTCAGTGATATGTGCACGGGACGTGGCACGATTTAGGACATGGCAGCAGAGTTCTGGAGGACATTAAGTTTACAGAGAGTAGCAGGTGGGAAATCAGAGAAAAGTGTGTTGGTGTAGTCATTTCTAGGGATAAGGAAGGCATGAATGAATTTCAGCAGCAGATGGGCTGAGACAGGGGTGAAGTCGGGCGCTGTGACTGAGGTGGACGTAGGCGGTTGTAATGATATCCTGAAAATGAGGTTAAAGTGTGATACTAAGGCTGCAAACAAACTGTATGAATCTCAGACTGATACAGGGAGAGGGATGGAATCAATAGCAAGGGAACAGAGTTGGAGTGGGGAGTGAAAACAAGGGCTTCAGTCTTCCCAATATTTAATTGGAGGAAATTTCTGCTCATCCAGTACTGGATGTCGGATAAGCAGTCTGATAATTTAACAACAGTGGAGAGAGGTGGTGGTGAGGTAAACTTGATGGAGTTCTTTGATAAAACAATGGAGAGGGTTCATGAGGGTGGTGTGATTGAAGTTATATATATGGACTTTCAAAAGGTGTTTGATCAAATCACATTCAATAGACAGGTTAGGAAAACCGAACCCTATGGATTAAAGGGACAGTGACAGTGTGGATATAACATTGGCTAAGGAACAGTAAACAGAGAGAAGTGCTGAAAGGTTGTTGTTCAGACTCGATGGGAGTATACAGGGGTGTTTTCCAGGGCTCGTTATTTGGATCACTGCTCTTTTTGCTCTTGGAAAACCCGGGGTGGGTAGGGCAGAGCCCCCTCCTCCGCCCTCTTTGCACAGCTTCCCCTCTCTGCAGCCTCTGCTCCATTTGTTGGTCATGTTACAGACCCAGAGACACTGTAACTACAGTCCCTATAACTTGTCGAGAGTTGGGTCAACAAATCCTCTGTCCTCCCTGAATGTCTGCAGCAGCTCACAACACAACCTCCGGAAAACCATCCACAGCACCTCCACTAAATTTACAATGGCAGAAGTCAGTAAAAAGCCCTACACCTGTATGATGGATACCCGGTCTATTTAAATAACACTAGAGGGGGTTCCTCGTGCTGCTGAATGTATGTTCAGCTGAGAGTGACTGACACAGACGGTCAGTGGACATGCAAAGACTAAGTTTCAAAGTCGTACATCAAAGCTGCCGGAATGGCTGACTGACACCATATTCAGACCTTCCTCACTCGACAGGCACACACACATTGCACCCACTCCAGCACCCCGGCCAGCCTGTGTGTCCTGCACAATGTACTGGATGTGACCGGCAGTGCAGCTCACACCATTTTATGGATCCAAACTTCCACAGCACCAGTGGAGCTGGAGAGATGAAATTTGTGGTCAGGGATAGAGACAGAGGGAAATAAACTCACTTCAAAAAGGAAATTAGAAAAATACTTTAAGATGAACAAGCTTCAGGAATATTGGAAATGAACAGGGGATTGGGATAATCAGAGGGGTGAGGACATGAGGGAATTGATCATACGAGTGAGAATATTAAACTTGAGGTGTTACTGGACCAAGAGCCAATGTAGATCAGTGAGCACAGGGATAGAACAAAGAACAAAGAAAATTACAGCACAGGAACAGGCCCTTCGGCCCTCCAAGCCTGCGCCGATCCAGATCCTCTATCTAAACATGTCGCCTATTTTCTAAGGGTCTGTATCTCTTTTCTTCCTGCCCATTCATGTATCTGTCTAGATACATCTTAAAATACGCCATCGTGCCCGCATCCACCACCTCCGCTGGCAACACATTCCAGGCACCCACCACCCTCTGCGTAAAGAACGTTCCACGCATATCCCCCCTAAACTTTTCCCCTTTCACTTTGAACTCGTGTCCTCTAGTAATTGAATTCCCCACTCTGGGAAAAAGCTTCTTGCTATCCACCCTGTCTATACCTCTCATGATTTTGTACACCTCAATCAGGTCCCCCCTCAACCTCCGTGTTTCTAATGAAAATAATCCTAATCTACTCAATCTCTCTTCATAGCTAGTGCCCTCCATACCAGGCAACATCCTGGTCAACCTCCTCTGCACCCTCTCCAAAGCATCCACATCCTTTTGGTAATGTGGCGACCAGAACTGCACGCAGTATTCCAAATGTGGCCGAACCAAAGTCCTATACAACTGTAACATGACATGCCAACTCTTGTACTCAATACCCCGTCCGATGAAGGAAAGCATGCCGTATGCCTTCTTGACCACTCTATTTACCTGCGTTGCCACCTTCAGGGAACAGTGGATCTGAACACCCAAATCTCTCTGGCCATCAATTTTCCCCAGGACTTTTCCATTTACTGTATAGTTCACTCTTGAATTGGATCTTCCAAAATGCATCACCTCGCATTTTCCCTGATTGAACTCCATCTGCCATTTCTCTGCCCAACTCTCCAATCTATCTATATTCTGCTGTATTCTCTGACAGTCCCCTTTACTATCTGCTACTCCACCCATCTTAGTGTCGTCTGCAAACTTGCTAATCAGTCCACCTATACTTTCCTCCAAATCATTAATGTATATCACAAACAACAGTGGTCCCAGCACGGATCCCTGTGGAACTCCACTGGTCACACGTCTCCATTTTGAGAAACTCCCCTCTACTGCTACTCTCTGTCTCCTGTTGCCCAGCCAGTTCTTTATCCATCTAGCTAGTACACCTTGGACCCCATGCGCCTTCACTTTCTCCATCAGCCTGCCATGGGGAACCTTATCAAACGCCTTACTGAAGTCCATGTATATGACATCGACAGCCCTTCCCTCATCAATCAACTTTGTCACTTCCTCAAAGAATTCTATTAAGTTGGTAAGACATGACCTTCCCTGCACAAAACCATGTTGCCTATCACTGATAAGCCCATTTTCTTCCAAATGGGAATAGATCCTATCCCTCAGTATCTTCTCCAGCAGCTTCCCTACCACTGACGTCAGGCTCACCGGTCTATAATTACCTGGATTATCCCTGCTATCCTTCATAAACAAGGGGACAACATTAGCAATTCTCCAGTCCTCCGGGACCTCACCCGTGTTTAAGGATGCTGCAAAGATATCTGTTAAGGCCCCAGCTATTTCCTCTCTCGCTTCCCTCAGTAACCTGGGATAGATCCCATCCGGACCTGGGGACTTTTCCACCTTAATGCCCTTTAGAATACCCAACACTTCCTCCCTCCTTCTGCCGACTTGACCGAGAGTAATCAAACATCTGTTCCGAACCTCAACATCCGTCATGTCCCTCTCCTCGGTGAATACCGATGCAAAGTACTCGTTTGGAATCTCACCCATTTTCGCTGAGTCCAAGCATAACATTCCTCCTTTGTCCTTTAGTGGGCCAATCCTTTCTCTAGTTACCCTCTTTCTCCTTATATATGAATAAAAGGCTTTGGGATTTTCCTTAACCCTGTTTGCTAAATATATTTCATGACCCCTTTTAGCCCTCTTAATTCCTCGTTTCAGATTGGTCCTACATTCCCGATATTCTTTCAAAGCTTCGTCTTTCATCAGCCGCCTACACCTTATGTATGCTTCCTTTTTCCTCTTAGCTAGTCTCACAATTTCACCTGTCATCCATGGTTCCCTAATCCCTAATGTTGGGTGAACAGAATTTAGTGTAAATTAGAAGGTGACAGCAGAGTTTTGAATGACCACAAGGTTACAGAGAATAGAATGTGGGAGAGCAGCCAGGAGTGTGTTGGAATAGTTAAGTCTCGAGGTAACAGTCAGGTCCTCCAGCCAAAATGGACAGTTTGACCTTTTCTCACATTATACTCCATTTGCCAGTTCTTTGACCACTCATTTAACCTATCTATATCCCTTTGTAACCTCCTTATGTCCTCTTGAGAACTTACCTTCTTACCAATCTTGGAGTCATTAGCAAATTTCGCAAGCATACCTTCGGTCCATTCATCAAAATCATTTATATCAATTGTAAAAAGTTGAGGCCCCAGCACTGATCGCGGTGGCACACCACTCGTTGCAGCTTGCCAACGAGAAAATAACCCATTTATGCCTACTCTGTTTCCTGTTAGCTAGCCTATCCTCTATCCATGCCAATTATGTTACCCCCTACACGATGAGCTTTTATTTTCCACAATGACGTTTGATGTGGTCTGTAAATCTAAGTACTGTAAATCCACCAGTTCCCCTTTATCCACAGTACATGTTACTTCTTCAAAGAACTCCAGTATATTGGTTAAACATGATTTCCCTTTCACAAAACCATGTTGACTCTCCCTGATCACCTTGATTTTTTCGACGTGCTTTAACGTCTTTCTAACGTCTTTAATAATAGCTTCCAACATCTGATCCATAGCTGAAAGCCGTTCTCACCTGCCACAGGTCCTATGTACACAATGTCTCTTCTGATGTTGTGCTCTATTTGAACTGTTACTCCTCAAAGAGCATAGAATTATAGAGATATACAGCACAGAAACAGGACCTTCAGCCCACTGTGTCTGTGCCGGCCATCAAGCACAGAACTATTCTAATCCCAATTCCCAGCACTTGGCCTGTAGCCTTGTTTGCCATGGCGATTCAAGTGCTCATCTAAATACTTCTGAAATGCTGTGAGGGTTCCTGCCCGGACCATCTCTTAAGGCAGTGCCTTCCAGATTCCAACCACCCTCTGGGTGAAAATTATTTTCCTCAAATCCCTTCTAAACCTCCTGCCCCTTACCGTAAATCTATTCCCCCTGGTTATTGACCCGTCCGCTCAGGGAAAAAAGATTCTTCATATCTAACCTATCAATGCCCCTCGTTATTTTGTATAGCTCAATCATGACACCCCTCATCCTTTTCTGCTCTAAGGAAAACAACCCTAGCCTTTTCTGTCGCTCTTCATAGCTGAAATGCTCCAGCCCAGGCAACATCCTGGTGAATCTATTCTGCACCCTCTCCATTGCAATCACATCCTTTTGATAGTGCAGCAACCAGAACTATACACAGTCCTCCAGTTGTGGCCTAACTGGAGTTTTATGCTCCATCATAACCTCCCTGCTCTTATATTCTATGCCTCGGCTAATAAAGGCAAGTGTCCCATACGTCTTCCTGTCCTCATTGTCTACCTGTGCTGCTGCCTTCAGTGATCAATGGACAAGTACACCTAGGTCCCTCTGACCTTCAGTACTTCCTGGGGTCCTACCATCCATTGTATATTTCCTTGCCTTGTTCGCCCTCCCAAAATGCATCACCTCACACTTCTCAGGATTACATTCCATTTGCCACTCCTCTGCCCATCTTACCAGCCCATCTATATCATCCTGTAATCTAAGGCTTTCCTCCTCACTATTTACAACACCACCAATTTTCGTGTCAGCTGTGAACTTACTGATCAGACCTCCTATATTCACGTCTAAATCATTAATGTACACTACAAACAGCAAGAGTCCCAGCACCGATCCCTGCAGTACACCACGGGTCACAGGCTTCCACTTGCAAAAATAACCCTTGACCATCACCATCTGCCTCCTGCCACTAAGCCAATTTTGGATCCAATTTGCCAAGTTGCCCTGGATCCCATGGGCTCTTACCTTCTTAACAAATCTCCCATGCGGGACCCCATCAAAAGCCTTACTGAAGTCCATATAGACTACTGCTTTACCCTCCTTTACACCCCTAGTCACCGCCTCGAAAATAATCAATCAATTTAGTTAGACACGAACTCCCCTTGACAAAGCCATGCTGACTATTCCTGATTAATCCCTGCCTCTCCACGTGGAGATTACTCCTGTCCCTCCGAATTTTTTCCAATGGTTTCCCTGTAATAATTTGCTTGTGACCCTTCGACTTCCTTTCTGTTAATCTGTGACCCGAGATCAGATCTTACAGTGGTGTAGGAGTGGCAACAGAGTTCCTGCCTTCCATATAATATGATTTTGCAGGGTGGAAGATGAAGAGATGAAATGTGTGGTCAGGGCTAGAGACAGAGGGAAAGAAACCCACCTTTAAAAAGGGAATTCGCAAAAGACTTTAAGATTAGAATTAGAATTAGAATTAGAACATTACAGCGCAGTACAGGCCAATCGGCCCTCGATGTTGCGCCAACCATCTGACCGACACTATTCCATTTTCATCCATATGTCTATCCAATGACCACTTAAATGCCCTTAAAGTTGGCGAGTCTACTACTGTTGCAGGCAGGGCGTTCCACGCCCCTACTACACTCTGTGTAAAGAAACTACCTCTGACATCTGTCCTATATCTTTCACCCCTCAACTTAAAGCTATGTCCCCTCGTGTTTGCCATCCTCATCCGAGGAAAAAGACTCTCACTATCCACCCTATCTAACCCTCTGATTATCTTGTATGTCTCTATTAAGTCACCTCTCCTCCTCCTTCTCTCTAACGAAAACAACCCCAAGTCCCTCAGCCTTTCCTCGTAAGACCTTCCCTCCGTACCAGGCAACATCCTAGTAAATCTCCTCTGCACCCTTTCTAAAGCTTCCACATCCTTCCTATAATGCGGTGACCAGAACTGCAAACAATACTCAAGGTACGGCCTCACCAGAGTTTTGTACAGCTGCATCATGACCTCGTGGCTCCGAAACTCGATCCCCCTACTAATAAAAGCTAACACACCATATGCCTTCTTAACAGCCCTATTAACCTGGGTAGCAACTTTCAGGGATTTATGTACCTGGACACCAAGATCTCTCTGCTCATATACACTACCAAGAATCTTCCCATTAGCCCAGTACTCTGCATTGCTGTTACACCTTCCAAAGTGAATCACCTCACAGTTCTCCGCATTAAACTCCATTTGCCATCTCTCAGCCCAGCTCTGCAGCCTATCTATGTCCCTCTGTACCCTACAACACCCTTCGACACTATCCACAACTCCACCGACCTTCGTGTCATCCGCAAATTTAGTAACCCACCCTTCTACACCCTCATCCAGGTCATTTATAAAAATGACAAACAGCAGTGGCCCCAAAACAGAACCTTGCGGTACACCACTAGTAACTAAACTCCAGGATGAACATTTGCCATCAACCACCACCGTCTGTCTTCTTTCAGCTAGCCAATTTCTGATCCAAAGCACTAATTCACCTTCAATCCCATACTTCTGTATTTTCTGCAATCGCCTACCGTGGGGAACCTTATCAAACGCCTTACTGAAATCCATATACACCACATCCACTGCTTTACCCTCATCCACCTGTTTGGTCACCTTGTCAAAAAACTCAATAAGGTTTGTGAGGCACGACCTACCTTTCACAAAACCGTGCTGACTATCGCAAAGGAACTTATTCTTTTCAAGATGATTATAAATCCTATCTCTTATAACCTTTTCCAACATTTTACCCACAACCGAAGTAAGGCTCACAGGTCTATAATTACCAGGGCTGTCTCTACTCCCCTTCTTGAACAAGGGGACAACATTTGCTATCCTCCAGTCTTCCGGCACTACTCCTGTCGACAATGACGACATAAAGATCAACAACAACGGCTCTGCAATCTCCTCCCTGGCTTCCCAGAGAATGCTAGGATAAATCCCATCTGGCCCAGAGGACTTGTCTATTTTCACTCTTTCCAAAATTGCTAACACCTCCTCCTTGTGAATCTCAATCCCATCTAGCCTAGTAGGCTGTATCTCAGTAATCGCCTCGGCAACATTTTCTTTCTCTACTGTAAATGCTGACGAAAAATATTCATTTAACGCTTCCCCTATCTCCTCTGATTCCGCACACAACTTCCCACTACTATCCTTGATTGGCCCTGTTCTAACTCTTATCATTCTTTTATTCCTGATATACCTATAGAAAGCCTTAGGGTTTTCTTTGATCCTAACGCCAATGATTCTCGTGTCCTCTCCTTGCTCTTCTTAGCCCTCCCTTTAGATCCTTCCTGGCTAGCTTGTAACTCTCAAGCGCCCTAACTGAGCCTTCACGTCTCATCCTAACATAAGCCTCCCTCTTCCTCTTGACAAGCGCTTCAACTTCTTGAGTAAACCACGGCTCCCTCGCTCGACAACTTCCTCCCTGCCTGACAGGTACATACTTATCAAGGACAGGCATTAGCTGCTCCTTGAATAAGCTCCACATTTCGTTAGTGCCCAACCCCTGCAGTTTCCTTCCCCATCCTACGCATCCTAAATCTTGCCTAATCGTGTCATAATTTCCTTTCCCCCAGCTATAATTCTTGCCCTGCGGCATATACCTGTCCCTGCCCATCGCTAAGGTAAACCTAACCGAATTGTGATCACTATCGCCAAAGTGCTCACCTACATCTAAATCGAACACCTCGCCGGTTTCATTACCCAGTACCAATTGGGCGGCACAGTGGCGCAGTGGTTAGCACCGCAGCCTCACAGCTCCAGGGACCCGGGTTCGATTCTGGGTACTGCCTGTGCGGAGTTTGCAAGTTCTCCCTGTGTCTGCGTGGGTTTCCTCCGGGTGCTCCGGTTTCCTCCCACATGCAAAAGACTTATAGGTTAATTGGCCATTATAAATTGCCCCTAGTATAGGTAGGTGGTAGGGAAATATATAGGGACAGGTGGGGATGTGATAGGAATATGGGATTAGTATAAATGGGTGGTTGATGGACGGCACAGACTCGCTGGGCCGAAGGGCCTGTTTCAGTGCTGCATCTCTAAACATAAACTAAACATAAACAAATCCAATGTGGCATCGCCCCTGATTGGCCTGTCTACATACTGTGTCAGAAAACCCTCCTGCACACACTGGATAAAAACTGACCCATCTAAAGTACTCGAACTATTGTATTTCCAGTCAATATTTGGAAAGGTAAAGTCCCCCATAACCACTACCCTGTTACTCTCACCCCTGTCGAGAATCATCTTCGCTATCCTTTCCTCTACATCTCTGGAAGTATTCGGAGGTCTAAAGAAAACTCCCAACAGGGTGACCTCTCCTCTCCTGTTTCTGACCTCGGCCCATACTACCTCAGTAGACGAGTCCTCAAACGTCCTTTCTGTCGCTGTAATACTTTCCTTGATTAACAATGCCACACTCCCCACCCCCCTCTTTTACCCTCTTCTCTGTTCTTACTGAAACATCGAAATCCCGGAACCTGCAACATCCATTCGTGCCCCTGCTCTACCCATGTCTCTGAAATGGCCACAACATCAGGATCCCAGGTACCAACCCATGCTGCAAGCTCACCCACCTTATTCCGGATGCTCCTGGCGTTGAAGTAGACACACTTTAAACCAAGTTCTTGCTTGCCAGTGCCCTCTTGCCAGTGCCCTCTGTAACCTTATCCCCTACCTCACTACTCTCAACAGCCTGTACACTGGAACTACAATTTAGGTTCCCATTCCCCTGCTGATTTAGTTTAAACCCCCCCCGAAGAGCACTAACAAATCTGCCCCCCAGGATATTGGTACCCCTCTGGTTCAGGTGAAGACCATCCTGTTTGTAGAGGTCCCACCTACCCCAGAAAGAGCCCCAATTATCCAGGAAACCAAAACCCTCCCTCCTACACCATCCCTGCAGCCACGTGTTCAACTCATCTCTCTCCCTATTCCTCTCTTCGCTAGCACGTGGCACGGGCAACAACCCAGAGATAACAACTCTGGTTGTTCTCACTCTAAGCTTCCACCCTAGCTCCCTGAATTTCTGCCTTAAATCCCCATCTCTCTTCCTACCTATGTCGTTGGTGCCTATGTGGACCACGACTTGGGGGATGAACAAGTTTCAGGAATATTGGTAATGGACAGGGGATTGGGATAATCAGAAGGACGAGTACATGGAGGGACTTGATCTCATGGTTGGAATATTAAAATTGTGGTGTTACTGGACCAAGAGCCAATGTCGGTCAGTGAGCACAGGGATGTTCGGTGAACAGAATTTGGTGTAAATTAGAAGATGGCAGCAGAGTTTTGGATGATCACAATGTTACAGCGGGTAGAATGTGGGAAACAAGCCAGCAGTGTGTTAGAATAGTCAAATCTCGAGGTAACAAAGGCATGGATGAGGTTTTCAGCAACCGATGAGCTCAGCTGTCCCTTTCTCTCTTTCTCTATCTCTCCCTCCCTCTTTCTGTCGCCCTCACGTGCTCTATCCCACGCCCTGAATCTTAAATGTTTCAATCAAGTCGCCCCTTACTCTTCGAAACTCCAGCTGATATAAGACTATCCTGTCCAGCCTTTCCTCATAAGACATTCCGCCCATATTATTCTAATAAACCTTCTCTGAACTGCTTGCAACGCATTTACATGTTTCCTTAAATAAGGAGACCAGTACTGAACACAGAATTCCAGATAATGTCTCACCACTGCCCTCCCTACCTTTGCATTCAATTCCACTCACAATAAGTGATAACATTATATTAAGCTTTCCTAACTAAGTCGAGGAAGGGAAGGGAAGTGTCAGAGATGGACCATGTAAAGGTGAGAGAAGGGTGGAAATTGGAAGCAAAGTTGATAAAGTTTTCTAGCTCCACCAGCACCCTCCTCCACCTGGCTGAACTTGTTCTCACATTGAACAACTTCTCCTTCAACTCCATGCAATTCCTTCAAGTAAAAGGTGTCGCTATGGGGACCCGCATGGGTCCTCGTTATGCCTGTCTTTTTGTGGGATATGTCGAGCATTCTTTGTTCCAGTCCTACTCAGGCCCCCTCCCCCAACTCTTTTTCCGCTACATTGATGACTGTATCGGTGCCGTTTCCTGCTCCCGCCCCGAACTAGAAAACTTTATCAACTTTGCTTCCAATTTCCACCCTTCGCTCACCTTTACATGGTCCATCTCTGACACGTCCCTTCCCTTCCTCGACTTCTCTGTCTCCATCTCTGGGGATAGGTTGTCTACCAATATCCATTATAAGCCCACTGACTCCCACAGCTACCTCGACTACACTTCTTCACACCCTACCTCCTGTAAGGACTCCATTCCATTCTCCCAGTTTCTCCGTCTCCGACGCATCTGCTCTGATGATGCTACCTTCCATGACGGTGCTTCTGATATGACCTCCTTTTTCCTCAACCGAGGATTTCCCCCCACTGTGGTTGACAGGGCCCTCAACCATGTCCGACACATTCCCCGCACCTCTACCCTCACCCCTTCCCCTCCCTCCCAGAACCGTGACAGGGTTCCCCTTGTCCTCACTTTTCATCCCACCAGCCTCCATATCCAAAGGATCATCCTCCGCCATTTTCGCCACCTCCAGCGTGATGCCACTACCAGTCGCATCTTCCCCTCCCTTCCCCTGTCAGCATTCCGAAGGGATCGTTCCCTCCGCGACACCCTGGTCCACTCCTCCATTACCCCCACCACCTCGTCCCCGTCCCAGGGCACCTTCCCCTGCAATCGCAGGAGGTGTAGCTTTCGGTGTGCAGCTTTTCCAGGAGCACAGGCATTGCGAGCGAGGAGTGAACAGCTGGGAAGTCAATTTCATTGGGAGTTTCGGTGGAGCAGGGACTGCTGGCTTTTCCAGGAGCACAGGCATTGCGAGCGAGGAGTGAACAGCTGGGAAGTCAATTTCATCGGGAGTTTCGGTGGAGCAGGGACTGCTGGGTAAGTAGAAACCTATATATTTGGGCTGTTTCTGAACCCGAGACACTACTCCTGTAGTGTCGCCCACCCGCCCTCCTCCTCTGACCAAAAAAAAGGACTCGGTTGTGTGTAGGTAAGGTAAGGCTTTTTCTATTACTCTTCTTGTTTTATCGTGTGATTGGTTAAAAACTTGGGAATTTAGAATAGTGGGAATGTAGGTTAAGGAAGTTGAATGTTCCTCCTGCAGAATGTGTGAGGTAAGGGTCGCCAAGAGTGTCCCTGCTGACTGCATCTGCGGGAAGTGCACCCAGCTCCAGCTCCTTGAGGACCGCGTTAGGGAACTGGAGCTGGAGCTGGAGGAACTTCGGATCATTCGGGAGGCGGAGGGGATTATTGAGAGGAATTATCGGGAGGCCGTCACACCTCAGGTAAAAGAAGAAGGTAGATGGGTTACCGTCAGGGGAAGGAGAGGGAACCAGCAGGCAGTGCAGGGATCCCCTGTGGCCGTTTCCCTCAACAACAGGTATACCGTTTTGGATAGTGTTGGAGGAGACGACTTATCAGGGGAAGGCAATGGGATACAGGTCTCTGGCGCAGAGTCTGTCCCTGTTGCTCAGAAGGGAAGGGGGAAGAGGAGCAGAGCATTAGTCATTGGGGACTCCATAGTTAGGGGAACAGATAGGAGGGTTTGTGGGAACGAGAGAGACTCACGGTTGGTGTGTTGCCTCCCAGGTGCCAGGGTACGTGATGTCTCGGATCGTATTTTTGGGATCCTCAAGGGCGAGGGGGAGCAGCCCCAAGTCGTGGTACACAGGCACCAACGACATAGGTATTAAGACAGATGGGGATTTAAGGCAGAAATTCAGGGAGCTAGGGTGGAAGCTTAGAGCGAGAACAAACAGAGCTGTTATCTCTGGGTTGTTGCCGGTGCGACGTGCTAGCGAAGTGAGGAATAGGGAGAGAGAGGAGTTGAACATGTGGCTGCAGGGATGGTGTAGGATGGAGGGTTTTGGTTTCCTGGATAATTGGGGCTCTTTCTGGGGTCGGTGGGACCTCTACAAACAGGATGGTCTTCACCTGAACCAGAGGGGTACCAATATCCTGGGAGGGAGATTTGTTAGTGCTCTTCGGGGGGGGTTAAACTAATTCAGCAGGGGGATGGGAACCTAAATTGTAGTTCCAGTGTGCAGGATGTTGAGAGTAGTGAGGGCAGAGATAAGGTTATAAGGACACAAGAGGGCACTGGCAAGCAAGAGCTTGGTTTAAAATGTGTCTACTTCAACGCCAGGAGCATCCAGAATAAGGTGGGTGAGCTTGCAGCATGGGTTGGTACCTGGGATCTCAATGGAGTGGCCATTTCGGAGACATGGGTAGAGCGGGGACAGGAATGGATGTTGCAGGTTCCGGGATTTAGATGTTTCACTAAGAACAGAGAAGAGGGTAAAAGAGGGAGGGGGGGGGGTGGGTGTGGCATTGTTAATCAAGGAAAGTATTACAGCGGCAGAAAGGACGTTTGAGGACTCGTCTACTGAGGTAATATGGGCCGAGGTTAGAAACAGGAGAGGAGAGGTCACCCTGTTGGGAGTTTTCTATAGACCTCCAAATAGTTCCAGAGATGTAGAGGAAAGGATAGCAAAGATGATTCTTGACAGGAGCGAGAGTAACAGGGTAGTGGTTATGGGGGACTTTAACTTTCCAAATATTGACTGGAAATACTACAGTTCGGGTACTTTAGATGGGTCTGTTTTTGTCCAGTGTGTGCAGGAGGGTTTTCTGACACAGTATGTAGACAGGCCAACCAGGGGCGATGCCACATTGGATTTGGTGCTGGGTATTGAACCCGGCCAGGTGTTAGATTTAGAAGTTGGTGAGCACTTTGGTGATAGTGATCACAATTCGGTTAGGTTTACCTTCGCGATGGGCAGGGACAGGTATATACCGCAGGGCAAGAATTATAGCTGGGGGAAAGGAAATTATGATGCGATTAGGCAAGATTTAGGATGCGTAGGATGGGGAAGGAAACTGCAGGGGATGGGCACAATAGAAATGTGGAGCTTATTCAAGGAGCAGCTACTGCGTGTCCTTGATAAGTATGTACCTGTGAGGCAGGGAGGAAGTTGTCGAGCGAGGGAGCCGTGGTTTACTAAAGAAGTTGAAGAGCTTGACAAGAGGAAGAAGAAGGCTTATGTTAGGATGAGACGTGAAGGCTCAGTTAGGGCGCTTGAGAGTTACAAGCTAGCCAGGAAGGATCTAAAGGGAGAGATAAGAAGAGCAAGGAGAGGACACGAGAAGTCATTGGCGGATAGGATCAAAGAAAACCCTAAGGCTTTCTATAGGTGCATCAGGAATAAAGGAATGAAGAGAGATAGTTTTGGGCGAATCAAGGATAGTAGTGGGAAGTTGTGTGTGGAATCGGAGGAGATAGGGGAAGTGTTAAATGAATATTTTTCGTCACTATTTACAGTGGAGAAAGAAAATGTTGTCGAGGAGAATACTGAGATACAGACTACTAGGCTAGATGGGATTGAGGTTCACAAGGAGCAGGTGTTAGCAATTTTGGAAAGTGCGAAAATAGATAAGCCCCCTGGGCCCGATGGGATTTATCCTAGGATTCTCTGGGAAGCCAGGGAGGAGATTGCAGAGCCTCTGTCCTTGATTTTTATGTCGTCATTGTCGACAGGAATAGTGCCGGAAGACTGGAGGATAGCAAATGTTGTCCCCTTGTTCAAGAAGGGGAGTAGAGACAGCCCTGGTAATTACAGACCTGTGAGCCTTACTTTGGTTGTGGGTAAAATGTTGGAAAAGGTTATAAGAGATAGGATTTATAATCATCTTGAAAAGAATAAGTTCCTTTGCGATAGTCAGCACGGTTTTGTGAAGGGTAGGTCGTGCCTCACAAACCTTATTGAGTTTTTTGACAAGGTGACCAAACAGGTGGATGAGGGTAAAGCAGTGGATGTGGTGTATATGTATTTCAGTAAGGCGTTTGATAAAGTTCCCCACGGTAGGCTATTGCAGAAAATACAGAAGTATGGGATTGAAGGTGAATTAGTGCTTTGGATCAGAAATTGGCTAGCTGAAAGAAGACAGAGGGTGGTGGTTGATGGTAAATGTTCATCCTGGAATATAGTTTCTAGTGGTGTACCGCAAGGATCTGTTTTGGGGCCACTGCTGTTTGTCATTTTTATAAATGACCTGGATGAGGGTGTAGAAGGGTGGGTTGGTAAATTTGTGGATGACACGAAGGTCGGTGGAGTTGTGGTTAGTTCCGAAGGATGTTGTAGGTTACAGAGGGACATAGATAGGCTGCAGAGCTGGGCTGAGAGATGGCAAATGGAGTTTAATAAGGAGAAGTGTGAGGTGAGTCACTTTGGAAGGATAACAGGATTGCAGAATACTGGGCTAATGGGAAGATTCTTGGTATTGTAGATGAGCAGAGAGATCTTGGTGTCCATGTACATAAATCCCTGAAAGTTGCCACCCAGGTTAATAGAGCTGTTAAGAAGGCATATGGTGTGTTAGCTTTTATTAGTAGAGGGATCGAGTTTAGGAGCCACGAGGTCATGCTGCAGCTGTACAGAACTCTGGTGCAGCCGCACCTGGAGTATTGCGTGCAGTTCTGGTCACCGCATTATTGGAAGGATGTGGAAGCTTTGGAAAAGGTGATGAGGAGATTTACTAGGATGTTGCCTGGTATGGAGGGAAGGTCTTAAGAGGAAAGGCTGAGAGACGTGAGGTTGTTTTCGTTAGAGAGAAGGGGGAGGAGAGGTGACTTAATAGAGACATATAAGATAATCAGAGGGCTGGACAGGGTGGATAGTGAGAGCCTTTTTCCTCGGATGGTGATGGTAAACACGAGGGGACATAGCTTTAGGTTGAGGGGTGATAGATATAGGACAGATGTCAGAGGTAGCTTCTTTACACAGAGAGTAGTAGGGGCGTGGAACGCCCTGCCTGCAACAGTAGTAGACTCGCCAACATTAAGGGCATTTAAGTAGTCATTGGATAGACATATGGATGAAAATGGAATAGTGTAGGTCAGATGGTTTCACAGGTCGGCGCAACATCGAGGGCTGAAGGGCCTGTACTGCGCTGTAATGTTCTATGTTCTATGTTCCTGCCCATTTACCTCCTCTCTCCTCACTATCCCAGGCCCCAAACACTCCTTTCAGGTGAAGCAGCGATTTACTTGTACTTCTTTCAATGTAGTATACTGTATTCGCTGCTCACAGTGTGGTCTCCTCTACATTGGGGAGACCAAGCGCAGACTGGGTGACCGCTTTGCGGAACATCTCCGCTCAATCCGCAAGCAGGACCCTGAGCTTCCAGTTGCTTGCCATTTCAACACTCCCCCCTGCTCTCATGCTCATTTCTCTGTCCTGGGATTGCTGCAGTGTTCCAGTGAACATCAACGCAAGCTCGAGGAACAGCATCTCATCTACCGATTAGGCACACTACAGCCTGCCGGACTGAACATTGAGTTCAATAATTTCAGAGCATGACAGCCCCCCCCCCCATTTTACTTTCACTTTTCGTTATTTTTTCTTCATTTTTTTTACATTCCTTTTTACATTTTTTACAATCTTTTTTTGCATTTATTTCATTTCATCTTAGTTTGTTCAGTTTTCTTACCCACTGTTTTTTTCAGGTTGTTTTTCTTCAGGTTTGCACTTGCTGCTGTTCAATATTCAGTGTATTCACACCTAATCTGTACTAATGCTTTGTCTTTCAACACAACATATTGTTTGCCTTTTCTCCGTGACCTTTTGGTCAGCTATGTGGCCTGGTCCAATCTGCACCTTCTCCTTTGTTATCTCTTGCCCCACCCCCACCTCACTTGTTTATAATCTGTGACTTTTCTAATATTTGTCAGTTCCGAAGAAGGGTCACTGACCCGAAACGTTAACTCTGCTTCTCTTTCCACAGATGCTGCCAGACCTGCTGAGTGATTCCAGCATTTCTTGTTTTTGCACCAACTGTACATTGATGGAGTGAGAGTTCTAACAGTTCCTGTACCTCTCCCCGTTGCCATGGGGATCCCGCAGAGACACCTAGACCATCAGGAATCCAGCTGTCATGACAATGCCACGGGATCTCTCACCTGCTTCTCCCTGCTGATGGAGCAGACAGTATAATTCACCTCACCCGACATAGATGGCCTCCGTCACACAGCAGATACATCAATGGACAACATGGAGAGAGATAATGGATACGTCACACGCTCTTGATGGAAAGATCCAGATAAGAACATAATAACATAAGAAGTAGGAGCAGGAGTAGGCAATTCAGCCCCTCGAGCCCGCTTCGCCATTCAATATGATCATGGCTGATCTCATCTCGGCCTCAACTCCACTTTCCTGCCCGTTCTCCATAACTCTTCAACCCATTACTAATTAAAAATCTGTCTATCTCCTCCTTAAATTTACTCAGTGTCCCAGCATCTATTGCACTCCGGGTAGTGAATCCCACAGACACACGACCCTTTCAGAGAAGAAATTTCTCTTCATCTCTGTTTGAAATCCACCACCCCTTATCCTAAAACAATGACCTCTCATTCTAGATTGCCACACAAGAGGAAACGCCTTCTCTATGTCTACTTTGTCAATCCCCTTAATCATCTTCTCTACCTCAATTCGATCGACTCTCGTTCTTCTAAACTCTAGAGAGTAAAGGCATAAAGAGCTCAATCTCTCTCCATAATACAAACCCCTCATCCCTGGAATCAATCTAGTGACCCTCCTCTGATCTGCCTCCAATGCAACTACATCTATCCTCAAGTCAGGAGACTAAAACTATACACAATACTCCAGGTGCGGTCTCATTAATGCCTTGTACAGTTGCAGCAACACTTTCCTACTTTTATATTCTATTCCTTTAGCAAGAAATACCAAAATTCCATTCGCCTTCCTTTTCACCTGCTGTACCTCCAAACAAGCTTTCTGCGATTCATGCACGAGGACACCCAGATCCTTCTGCACCGAAGCACTCTGAAGTTTCTCTCCAGTTAGGAAATAATTTGCCTTTCTATTCTTCCGACCAAAATGGATAACCTTACACTTATTCACGTTAAACTCCATCTGCCAAATTTTGGATCATTCACCTAACCTATCCATATCAATTTGTAAATTTCTTATTTAATTATTGCAACTTACTATCCCAGCTATTTTAGTGTCATCTGCAAATTTGGCTGTAGTACTTTCTATCCCTGCATCCAAGTCATAAATATATATTGTAAATAGCTGGGGACAAGGACCAAACCCTGTGGTACCCCACTAGTTACACATTACCAACCAGAAAAAGACCCATTTATCCCGTCTCTCTGTTTTCTGTTGGTTAGCCAATCCTCTATCAAAGTTAATAAATTGCCCCTAACCCCATGTAATCGTACCTTGTGTATTAACCTTTTGTGCAGCACCTTATCAAATGTCTTCTGGAAGTCCAGATATACATCTACAGGATCCCCATTTTCAACTTTTCTTGTCACAGCTTCGATGAACTCGAGCAAATTCGTCAAATAGGATTTACCCTTCATAAAACCATGCTGACTCTGATGGATTGTGTTTTGACTTTCTAAATATCCTGTTATTACTTCCTTAATAATGGTTTCTAACAATTTCCCAATGATAGATGTTTCCTACTTTCTACCTTCCTCCCTTTCACCCAGTTCATTTCAAAGTTCAATGAGGAGGATGTGGCAGAATTTTCCGTCACTTTTGAAAAGCTTGTAAAGCAACTGAAATGTCCGGCGGAGAGCTGGACACTGTTCTGACAAAACAAAGTAACAGGAAAATCCCATGAGGTTTATTCACTGTTGCCAGATGAAAGTTCATCAGATTATGAGATGACTAAAAATGCAATACTGGGCGTACATGAGATAGTACCGGAAGTGTACCGTCAAGCATTCCAAACCCTCCGAAAGCAGCCTGACTAAAGTGATCTCGAGTTTGAAAGAGTTAAGCAGCTTCCGAACACAGGGACATAGGAGCAGGAGTAGGCCATTCAACCCATCGAGTCTGCTGCACCATTCAATATGACCATGGCTGATCATCCACTTCAATGCCTTTTTCACACATTATCTCCATATCCCCTTTTTGTCAATCTATAGTTTAAACATACTCACCGACTGAGATTCCACATCCGTCTGGGATGCAGAATTCCAAAGATTCAGAAACCTCTGAGTCAAGAAATTTCTCCTCATCTCTGTCCTAAGTGGCTTCCCCCTTATTTTGAAATTGTATCCATTAGTTCTAGACTCCACAACCAGGGGAAATATCGTACACGCATTTACGCTGTTTATCTCTTTAATTATTTCATGGGTTTCAATGAGATCCCGACACATTCTTTGAAACTCCAGAGAATACAAGCCCAGTTTCTCTCTTCATAGAACAGTCTCGCTATCCCGGGAACAAGTCTGGTGAACCTTCATTGCACTCCCTCTATGGCAATAATATCCTTCCTAAGGTAAGGGGACCCAAACTGCACACAATATTCCAGGTGTGGTCTAAGCAAGGTTCTATACACATGAAGTAAGACTTCACTACTCCTGTACTCAAATCATCTTGTGATAAAGGCTAACAGAACATTAGCATTCCGAATTGCTTGCTGCACTGCATGTTAGTTTTCAGTGACTTACTGACACACGGGTCCCTCTGTACATCTACACTTTCTAATCTCTTACTATTTAAGAAATACTCTGCACTTCTGTTCCTCCTACCAAAATGGATAACGTCATATCTGTCCATATTATATCCCATCTGCCATGTTCTTGCCCAGTCACAATGTCTGTCCAAATCCCCTTGAAGACGCTTTGCATCTTCCTCACAACATACATTCCCACCTAGTTTTGTGTCATCTGCGAACTTGGAAATATTACATTTGGTCCCCACATCCAAATCATTGACATATATTGTTAACAGCTGGGGCCCAAGTACTGATCCTTGTGGTACACAACTAATCACAGCCTGCCAAAGTGAGAATGATCCGTTTCTTCCTACTCACTGTTTTCTGCCTGTTAACCAATCTTTAATCCATGCCAGTATATTACCTCCTATCCCATGTGCTTTAATGTTGCTAACCAACCTCCTGTGGGGGACTTTATCAAAAGCCTTCTGAAAATTCAAGTATAACACGTCCACCGACTCCCCTTTATCAATTCTGTTAGTAACATCCTCAATAAAATCTCCAACAGGTTCGTCAAACATGATTTCTCATTCATAAATCCATGTTTATGATGCCCAAACAGATTATTATCCAACTGTCCATTTATCACATCCTTTACAATAGAGTCCCAGCATTTTCCCAACGACGGATGCACGAAAGCAGGTCTATAATTCCCTGTTTTTACTCTCCCTCCCTGCTTAAATAGTGGGGTGATATTTGCTACCTTCCAATCTGCAGGAACCGCTCCAGAATCTATAGAATTTTTGAAGAATGTCATCATTGCAGCCACCATCTCAATAGCTATCTCTTCCCACACCCTGGAATGCAGAATATCAGATCCTGGGGCCTCATCAAACTTCAGCCACATTAATTTCTCCAATGCAACATTCTTACTAATATTAATTTCCTTCATGTCCTCATTCTCCCTAATCCCTTGGATCTCTAATCCTGGAAACTTCCTTGTATCTTCCTCAATGAGGATAGACACAAAGTAATCATTTAGCTTCACTGCCATTTCTCTGTCCACCATTATAAATTCCCCTGACTCTGCCTGTATTGGACCCACATTTGTATTCGCCAAACGTTTCATTTTTAGGTCGCTATAGAAGATTTAAAGTCAGCTTTTGTGTTTACTTTTGACCAGTGGATACAAACACTCAAACTACAGCCCACAAATCTGAACCTTAGAGTGGTGATCCATCTCAAGGAGTTCAAAAACTCGCTCTCCCTACCATTAAAACCCACAAAGATGAACGAAAGGTTCAAAGAGCCAGGCAGGTTGCAATTCTGGCTGATGCATTTTCCCTTGTACACAAAGCCTTAACCCCAAAAGGGAAACCCTTCCCTAGTCACCACAAAGACCCGAGAATAAAAGGTGGGAAGGTTATAGGAGCCCGATTAGCCTTGGGCAAGGAGGAAAAGCTGTACACCCAGGGGACCATCCTCAGGCCAAATAGGACGGCACTGAGAGCAGGAGTAATGGCCGAAGACCGGTGCGTTTCCATTGGAATAAGGCAGATCACCATCGAGCTGAATGCTGCAAGTTATGGGAAAACCTGTAGCATTAATCAGGGACCACCAGATCAGTGCAGGATAATGGGACCTGATGGAAAGCACAACAGATCAGGCTGTGCCTCCAACTGCGGCAGTCAGAACCAGGAAACACACCACAGAGAGTGCGGGAAAAATAAACAAAATCCCTGAGAGGTACCAGGAATTTGTATCCTAAGGAAAAGTGACCCCATACCCCTTGAGTGAGGCAAGTAAAACAATAGTCATACTCAAGGATACAGGGGCCACCCAATCCCTTCTGCTGGGAAAAAGAAAGTGCAGTGAATGCTAGAGCGTTAGTGAATGGTGTCGGATGGCAGTATATGTCCATACCCTTATATCCGGTGCACTTGGAGTGTGACCCAGTTTCATGACCCTTTACCATGGGGATTGTACCTCGTTTACCGGGTGATGGGTCGAACTGCTCCTGGGTAATAATCTGACAGGGGAAAAGGTGGCAGCTTCCCCAGTAGTTCAAGAAAGACCAAAAGAGGTACGGGAGACAGAATACTTACAGGAGAAGGTCCCTGACTTTCTCCCTGATTGTGTGGTGACTCGGTCCTGGCAAAACAATCCCCTGAACTGAGACTGCAGACGGATTACCCTACATTCTGGTTGTCTGAAACCTTCTTCGTGAAGTTAGAGGAGACAAAGAATGTATTAAACAGTTCTTCCTTATTTGAGGTTCAACAACCCGACCCAGTGTTAAAAAATAGCACAGACTGTCCAAACCAAAACTGAAGCAGAGGGAGTTGCAGAGTGTTACTAGTTAAATAATGAGGTGCTGATGAGGAAGTGGCGACCTCCTCACAGAGCAGAGGATGAAGAGTGGACAGTGGTTCACCAGATAGTGGTGCCGCTGAGGTCCCTTAAAGAAATATTAAGAATGACCCACGACCTTCCAATGGATGGACATTTCGGTCTATGAAAAATCAAAGCCCGCAGAAGACAGTATTTTGACTGGCCACAACTTCACAAAGATGTGGTGGCGTTTTGTAAAACTAGTCACATGTGCTAAGTTGTGGGGAAGCCCCAACCTGCAATAAAGCCTGCACCCTAATTCACATACCAGCTTTTGGGGACCCCTTCAGCAGAGTGCTGGTGGATTGTGGGGTCACCTGCTGAAAACAAAAAGGTGTTCCAGTATCTTCCAACCATTATGGATGTGGTGACCCGATTCCCAGAGGCCATTCGCCTGAAGAACTATACCTGCCAAGGCTGTGGTGAAGGGGCTAACCCAATTCTTTACCCGATATGGGCTGCCATCTGAGATCCAGTCGGATCAGGACACACATTTTATGTCCATTTTTTTTATTAGGTAATCTGGAGGACCGCAGCCTCACAGCTCCAGCGACCCGGGTTCGATTATGTGTACTGCTTGTGCAGAGTTTGCAAGTTCTCCCTGTGACCGCGAAGGTTTTCACCAGGTGATCCGGTTTCCTCCCACAGCCAAAGACTTGCAGGCTGATAGGTAAATTGGC
Source organism: Heterodontus francisci (assembly GCF_036365525.1). Taxonomy (NCBI): domain Eukaryota; kingdom Metazoa; phylum Chordata; class Chondrichthyes; order Heterodontiformes; family Heterodontidae; genus Heterodontus; species Heterodontus francisci. The sequence goes on along the minus strand of NW_027140128.1, from coordinate 2,659,570 downwards.
CATTATAAATTGCCCCTAGTATAGGTTGGTGGGAGGGGAGTTGAGGGATGGTGGGGGTGTGGTAGGAATATGTGATTCATGTAGGATTAGTATAAATGGGTGGTTGATGGTCGGCACAGACTCAGTCGGCCGAAGGGCCTGTTTCAGTGCTGTATCTCTAAATAAATAAAATAAGTAAATAAATAAAGTCCTCAGCCTACCATCCATAGTCACAAGGGGCTTTGGAGCGGTACGATCAGACCCTAAAGACAATGATCAGGCCATACTGCTATGAGCAACCCCATGACTGGGACAAAGGGCTGGGATTTCTCCTGTTGGTTTCCAGGGACTTATCCAATGATTCCACTGGCTTTAGTCTCTTTGAATTAGTTTATTGACACGAGGTGAGAGGTTCCCTTAAACTAATCAAGGAGAGGTTTTTGGGACACAGGGATGAGTATTCCATGTTACACTGCATTTCTATGCTGTGGGAGCACCTAAAGACCACCCAGGCAGCTATGGAAAGGTAAGGAGACAGAAATGCCAAGGCTAAAACATTTCAGGACAGAGACCATGTATTGTTACTATTCCCACTGCAGGGTGAACCCCTGAAATCCCGGTTCAGTGGTCCATATCGAGTGGCTAAAGGAATAGTCAGGTACATTATTTAATTGACACTCCAGATCAAAGGCAAGAAGCAAAGGCTCTGGAGGGAACAGCCAAGTACAGATCTGTCAGGCAGTCAGGAGGGAAGGATTGGAAAGGGCGGTGAGGACAGGTTAGAGGAGGGCCAGGAGGATTCCCAACTGGAACCCCCTACTCTCCGAATAGCCAACCCTGAAATGTGAGATCCATCAGACACTACGCTCTCCTCCTTAAATGCAGGTCAAAGAGGCAGCCTAAAAAGGCTGCTAACAGCATTTACAGAAACGTGCAAGGACAAGAAAAGGTCCCAAAAAGGCATGTCAATGGTGAGGGAGATGCCTCACCTAGTCGAAGTGCCGCTGCAGAGTGCAGCGAAAGCTGGACAAAGACCTGCGAGCAGTAATGTCCCAGAGGACATAGGGTAGATAAAAAAATGATTCTTCCCATAGTAAAGGGAAAAGTGAAGGGAACGTACCCTAAAGTAAACAGCACTTGGGTACCTCACCAGAAAGCTAAAAGTAAGGTCAGTGTGGATCTACCCACTGAACAACACAATGATCAGGTCCCAAACCCAAAGCTAATCAAACACAACAATTTCAAAGGCGAACTCAGCAAGAACAAAGGCCCAGAGGAGATCTCAGACACCTCACAGGGTCTAAAAAAACAATTTATTACACACTGTCGGTTTAGGGAGAAAGATTGTTAAGGTGCAGGAACCTGAGTAGTTAAAACTTCATTAGAGGAGAGAAAAGGTAAACAATGCAATGGTTGATGCATTGTCCAGCGTCGAACCCGACACATAACCATCCCAGACAAAACGTCAAAAAAGTTAAATCAGTACAGCTGTAACAGACAATGTCAGCTGCAATAATTCGAAGATTAATGTGTGAATTTGAGAAGTGATTATTGAGCATGCATGTGTATTTCTTTCTTTTTCTTCCCACAGTTCTGAAATGAAATGTTCCCGTTATCACATTTCTTTCCATGTGCTGCGCCGGTGTTAAGATAACACAACATGCCAAATGAGGAATTTTAATTCATCGTTTGGAAACTTACACTAACCTTTTAATAGAAAAAATCCTACAGTTAACCTTGAAAAAACTGGCAGCCAAGATGGCCACCGAAATTGGCATCTGAAACACATTTTCACATTCTAAGGCCTACAACAGGAGACACATGTCTGATGAGCCTGGACCAATATCATTGGCTTGCTCTAGTGATTGAATGACCTAAGATTACATTCATTAACACGGCATGCAAGACTACCCTGACACATTGACTTTGAAAGAGCAAACTCCTCCAAGTATAAATACTGGTATCCTGAGCCCTGGGGAGATAGAAGTTTCTAACCGTGAATCTCATTGGAAGGGTCCAGAGAATACACTGAGGCACTCAGGAGACCTTCTGTCCATCTCTGTGACAGCTGGGAGTTTCCCCTGGACAAAGACAGACAAGCCAATGATTCAAACTGTGCAGAAGCAGAAGGGCTGTGACCCCTCTCTCTCTCTCTCTCCATCTCTCTCTCCACCTAACATCACAAGTTTGAAAACCACATGTGACTGCGGACCCCTCAAGCCTACAGATTACTGCAGACAGAGTAACCAGGGGAAGAAAGCCTCAAAGAAAATCCTGAGCAATGTGGACCAGCCACATACTGCACTTCGACAAGCAAAAGACTTCAAGAATATAACTTCAGCTGGAAGACCACGGAATCGCCCAACATCACAGAATGAGTTTTTTGAAATTTATTCTGGACTCAAATCCAACCACAAATTTACTTCTCACTCTGTAATATATTTGAGTGTGTGTGATTCTCGTATGAGTGTGTCCGTAACTGTGTGTTCCGTTTTTTTATGATTTTATTCAGATCGGGTTTCTCTTGTTAAGTTTAATAAACTCACCTCGTTCATGTATAAACTCAAGAGAACCTGTCCAATCGGTTTCTTCACCATCATACCAAAGGTAAGATGTAGAACACTCACTGAGACGTTAAGCATATTCACTGTTTATAAAGGACAAACACTGTTGCAGTCAAATAAAGAAGAGCCACACTGACCCCTCCTCACCTGGCCATAACAATTGACCTGGCTGGGGATGGAGGGAATATGGGGATGAACTCAGCTCAGCATTAAATAGATACCAGAGGTTGTAAACCTCCTGGTTCAGCCTCAGACAATGGCCAGCGTGGGGGATGCAGATCATAGACAGGGAATGGAGTTGTGACAGAAACGGAAGATAACGGTTTCAGTCTTCTCATGATTTAAATGACAAGGACACTAAATCAGTGAAATATGGTTTATGAATCTAATAGTTGGATACAGAGACTTACCAGGGACACCAATAGTAGCGAGGATGGGATAGGAAATAAATTGAATCATCTTCAGAGCAAAATAGATCCGGCGTTCAAATGTTATCCAATAATAATCTGCAGTAAGACGGTCAAACCAATAGGATACACTCCTGTCACTTGTTGTAACATTCCAATCTATTGTTCTCAGATTCTGACCCATTGTTGTAACATTCCAGTCTATTATTCAGATTCTGATCTCTCCTCTCCCTCTCTCTGCAGCCACGGATCCCTTTTAGTGCCGGAGCTGATGGTCCCGCTAACACTTTCGGAAAACACATTGAAAGGAGTCCTGTATTAATAGAAGAGGGAAACCCTCCAGTGACACCATTAGGGTCCATGGAGACTGACATTAATTACAGTCACTGAACAAACAGGTTCAGTAAACCCCTTTCAATTCAACACTTATTGTACCACAATAAAGTAGAACATTTATCCAGTCTGCATGGGTTTTGTGAGGGTTACTGAGGGAAGGAATGGTGGAAATGACAGAAGCACTGGACAGAATCTTTCAGTCCTCCTTGGATATGGGAGTGATGCCAGAGGTCTGGAGGATTGTCAATGTTCAACCCTGTTTAAAATGGAGAGGTTGGGTAAACCCTGTAACCATCAGTCTAATGTTGGTGGTTGGAAACTTCTAGAGGTCATAACCCAACACAAAAATATATCCTGTTTGTAAAACACGTGATAATAAATGACAAGCAGCATGGAAAGGTTAATGAAATATCATTCCTGAAAATCTTCATCAAGTTCGTTGAGGACGTAACTGTGATTGTTTCATGTAATATAATCATAGAAAGTTTAAGATACAGAAAGAGGCCACTTGGCCCATTGTGTCTGCACCGGCCGAAAAATGATCCACCTATTCTAATCCCATCTTCCAGCATTTGATCCACAGCCCTGCAGATAATGACAGTTGAGGTGAACATCCAGATTCCTTTTCACTGAGTGGAGGGATTCTGCTTCAACTATCCTTTCAGGCAGTAATATCTAGACTCTCACTATAAACAGGGGATGCAGTACTGAACCCTGTGGAACGCCACTGTAAACAGTCCTCAGGTCAGTAAAATATCCGTCAACAACTACCCTTTAATAAAAACAAGACATGCTGGAAATACTCAGCAGGTCTGGCAGCATCTGTGGAGAGAGAAGCAGAGTTAACGTCACAGGTCAGTGACCCTTCATCATTGAACTGAAACGTTAATCCTGCTTCTCCCTCCACAGATGCTGCCAGACCTGCCGAGTATTTCCAGCATTTCGTGTTTTACTTCAGATTTCCAGCATCCGCAGTATTTTGCTTTTATTATAACAATTACCCTTTGTTTCTTGCCACTGAGCCCATTTTGTATTTTTGGGTGAACAAGTTTCTCCTCAACTCCCCGCTAATCCTTCTACCAAGCACTTTAAGTCACTGCCCCCCAGTCACTGATCTCTCTGCTAAGGTGAATAGACTCTTCACCTCCACTCTATCTAGGCCCCACAAAATTATGTCCCTTTCAATCAGATCTCCCTTCAGCCTTCTCTGTTCCAAGTAGAACAACCCCAGCCTATCTAATCTTTCTTCATAGCTGCATTTTTCCAGTCCTGGCAAACATCCTGGTAAATCTCCTCTGTACCCTCTCTAGTGCAATTCCATCCTTTGTGTAATTAGGTGACCAGAACTGCAGAGTACTCAGGTTGTGGCCCAACCAATGATTTATACAGTTCCAGCATAACCTCACTGCTCTTGTATTCTATCCCTCAGCTAATAAAGGAAAGGATTCCATATGCCTTCTCAACCACCTTATCGACCTGACCTGCTACATTCAGGACATCAGTGGACATTGACTCCAAGGTCCCTCACTTCCTCTACACTTCTCAGTATTTTACGATTGATTGTCTATCCCTTTGCCTTGTTTGACCTCCTCAATTACATCGTCTCATACTTAACCAGGCTGAATTCCATTTGACACTTTTTTTTTTAGATTAGAGATACAGCACTGAAACAGGCCCTTCGGCCCACCGAGTATGTGCCGACCATCAACCACCCATTTATACTAATCCTAAACTAATCCCATATTCCTACCAAACATCCCCACCTTTCCCTATATTTCCCTACCACCTGCCTATACTAGTGACAATTTATAATGGCCAATTTACCTACCAACCAGCAAGTCTTTTGGCTTGTGGGAGGAAACCGGAGCACCCGGAGAAAACCCACGCAGACACAGGGAGAACTTTCAAACTCCACACAGGCAGTACCCAGAATCGACCCCGGGTCCCTGGAGCTGTGAGGCTGCAGTGCTAACCACTGCGCCACTGTGCCGCCCCATCAATATTTTCTGCCATCCATATTTTCCTGCAGCCCAGCTATCCTCCTCGCCAGCTACCGCACAGCCAATCTGTGTACCATCTGCACACATCTTGATCATGCCCCCTACATGTACGATCAAATCGTTAATATTTACTACTAAAAGCTGGGGACCCAGTACTGAGCCCTGTGGAATGCCACTGGAAATAGACCTCAAGTCAGTAAAACGCCCGTCAACAATCACCCTTTGTTTCCTGCTACTGAGCCAATTTTGTATCCAGCTTTCTGCATTTCCCTGGATTCCATGGGACTGTATTTTTTTTACCTAGTATGCCACATGGGACCTTGTCAAAAGCCTTGCCAAAATCCATGTAGACCATATCATCTGCATTACCCTCATCTATCATCCTTGCGACTTGGTCGAAAAATTCAATCAAGTTAGTCAACAATATCTTCCCTTAACAAATCCATGCTGACTGTCCTTGATTGACCTGAGCCTTTCTAAGTGACAGTTTATCCTGTCTCTCAGAATACATTGCAATAATTTGCCCACTACTGAGGTTACACTGATTGGCCTGCAATTATTTGGTCTATCCGTTGCTCCATTTTTAAAGAGTTACAATGTTAACAGTTCACCAATCCTCTGGCACTACACCTGTATCCAGTGAGGATTGGAAAATGATGGTCAGACCCTCTGCTATTTCCTCTCTCACTTCTTTTGACATCCTGGAATACATTGCAACTGGCCCTGGTGATATATCAACTTTCAAAGATGCTAATCCCATTAATACTTCCTCTCTCCCTATGTATATCACATCCAATAATTCACACTCCTACTCCTAAACCACAGTATCTGCATCATCCCCTCTTCTGTTCAGACAGATACAAAGTATTCATTAAGAACCATATCAACATCTTTCGCCCTTACTCATGTATATCCACTTATGTATATAGATTTTCAAACGGCCTGTAAACAAATGACATTTCATAGAATTGTCATGACATGGATTAATGTGACAGTAATAGTGTGGATATTTCATAGACTTGTCATGACATGGATTAATGTGACAGTGATAGTGTGGATATTTCATAGACTTGTCATGACATGGATTAATGTGACAATGATAGTGTGGATATTTCATAGACTTGTCATGACATGGATTAATGTGACAGTGATAGTGTGGATATTTCATAGACTTGTCATGACATGGATTAATGTGACAGTGATAGTGTGGATATTTCATAGACTTGTCATGACATGGATTAATGTGACAGTGATAGTGTGGATATTTCATAGACTTGTCATGACATGGATTAATGTGACAGTGATAGTGTGGATATTTCATAGACTTGTTATGACATGGATTAATGTGACATTGATAGTGTGGATATTTCATAGACTTGTCATGACATGGATTAATGTGACATTGATAGTGTGGATATTTCATAGACTTGTCATGACATGGATTAATGTGACAGTGATAGTGTGGATATTTCATAGACTTGTCATGACATGGATTAATGTGACAGTGATAGTGTGGATATTTCATAGACTTGTCATGACATGGATTAATGTGACAGTGATAGTGTAGATATTTCATAGACTTGTCATGACATGGATTAATGTGACATTGATAGTGTTGATATTTCATAGACTTGTCATGACATGGATTAATGTGACATTGATAGTGTGGATATTTCATAGACTTGTCATGACATGGATTAATGTGACAGTGATCGTGTGGATATTTCATAGACTGGTCATGACATGGATTAATGTGACATTGATAGTGTGGATATTTCATAGACTTGTCATGACATGGATTAATGTGACATTGATAGTGTGGATATTTCATAGACTTGTCATGACATGGATTAATGTGACAGTGATAGTGTGGATATTTCATAGACTTGTCATGACATGGATTAATGTGACATTGATAGTGTGGATATTTCATAGACTTGTCATGACATGGATTAATGTGACATTGATAGTGTGGATATTTCATAGACTTGTCATGACATGGATTAATGTGACATTGATAGTGTGGATATTTCATAGACTTGTCATGACATGGATTAATGTGACAGTGATAGTGTGGATATTTCATAGACTTGTCATGACATGGATTAATGTGACAGTGATAGTGTGGATATTTCATAGACTTGTTATGACATGGATTAATGTGACATTGATAGTGTGGATATTTCATAGACTTGTCATGACATGGATTAATGTGACATTGATAGTGTGGATATTTCATAGACTTGTCATGACATGGATTAATGTGACATTGATAGTGTGGATATTTCATAGACTTGTCATGACATGGATTAATGTGACAGTGATAGTGTGGATATTTCATAGACTTGTCATGACATGGATTAATGTGACATTGATAGTGTGGATATTTCATAGACTTGTCATGACATGGATTTATGTGACAGTGATAGTGTGGATATTTCATAGACTTGTCATGACATGGATTAATGTGACATTGATAGTGTGGATATTTCATAGACTTGTCATGACATGGATTTATGTGACAGTGATAGTGTGGATATTTCATAGACTTGTCATGACATGGATTAATGTGACAGTGATAGTGTGGATATTTCATAGACTTGTCATGACATGGATTAATGTGACAGTGATAGTGTGGATATTTCATAGACTTGTTATGACATGGATTAATGTGACAGTGATAGTGTGGATATGACACTGACTCAGGGACAGAAAGCAGAGAGAAGTGGTGAACAGTCATTGTTCAGACTGGATGTGGAGGGGAGTATGCAGTACTGCTTCCCAGGGTTGGATTCACTCAGCGTGATATCAAGAAACGATTGAAGGCACGGGATACTGCAAAGGCTATGGGCCCTGACAATATTCCGGAAATAGTACTGAATACCTGTGCTCCAGAACTTCTGTTCCCCCATCAAACTGTTCAAGTACAGCTACAACATTGGCATCTACCCGTCAATGTGAAAAATTGCCCAGCTATGTCCTGTACACAAAAAGCAGGACAAGTCCAACCCGGCCAATTACCACCCCATCAGCCTATTCTCAATCATCAGTAAAGTGATGGAAGGTGTCATCGGCAATGCTATCAAACAGCACTTGCTTAGCAATAACCTGCTTAGTGACGTTCAGTTTTGGTTCCTCCAGTGTCACACCGCTCCTGACCTCATTACAGCCTTGGTTCAAACATGGACAAAGGAGCTGAATTCAAGAGGTGAGGTATGAGTGACTGCCTTGACATCAAGGCAGCATTTGACTGAGTATGGCATCAAGGAGCCAGAGGAAAAATGGAGTCAGTGGGAATCAGCGGGAAACTCTCTGCTGGTTGGAGTCATACCTAGCGCTAAGGAAGATGGTTGTGGTTGTTGCAGGTCAATCATCTCAACTCCACCACATCAGTGCAGGAGTTCCTCAGGGTAGTTTCCGAGACCCAACCATCTTCAGCTGCTTCATCAATGACCTTCCTTCAATCACAAGACCAGAAGTGGGGATGTTGGCTGATGATTGCACAATTTTCAGCACCATTCGTGACTCCTCAAATAGTGAAGCAGTCCGTGTAGAAATGCAGCAGGACCTGGACAATATCAAGGCTTGGGCTGATAATTGGCAAGTATCATTCGCACTGCACTAGTGCCAGGCAATGACCATCTCCGACAAGAGAGAATCTAATCATCTCCCCTTGACATTCAATGACATTACCATAGCTGAATCCACCACTATCAACATCCTGGGGGCTACCAATGACCAGAAACTGAACAGGAGTAGCCATATAAATACCATGGCTCAAAGAGCAGGTCATAGGCGAGGAATGCTGAGGCGATTAACTCACCTCCTGACTCCCCAAAGCCAGTCCAACATCTATAAGGCACAAGCCAGGAGTGTGATGGAATACTCTCCGCTTGTCTGGATGGGCGCAGCTCCAACAACACTCAAGAAGCTCGGCACTATCCAGTACAAAGCAGCCCGCTTGATTGGTACCCCATCCACAACATTCACTCCCTCCACCACCGACGCACAGTGGCAGCAATGTGTATCATCTAAAAGATGCACTGCAGCAACACACCAAGGCTCCTTAGACAGCACCTTCCAAGCACACAACCTCTACCACATAGAAGGGCAAGGGCAGCAGATGTATGGAAGCACCACCACCTGCAAGTTCCCCTCCAAGCGACACACCATGCTGATTTGAAACTATCTTACCGTTCCTTCACTGTCGCTGGTTCATAATACCGGAACACCCTTCCTAACAGCACTGTGGGTGTACCTGCAGTGGTTCAAGAAGGCAGCTCACCACCACCTTCGCATGGGCAATTAGAGATGGGCAATAAATGTTGGCCTGGAATAGCATCCAATTGGATCAAAAACTGTCCGAAGGATAGCAAAAAGAGAAATGTGTTAAATGGTTATTTTTCAGACTGGAGGATGGTCGACATTGATGTTACACAATGGTCAGTGCTGGGACCACAGTTGTTTTTTTTTACCGTATAAAAATGACACGGATCTTGGAATACGGAGTAGACTTTGTATTTTTTCTGATGATTGCAATCTTGGAGGAGTGGGGAACAGTGAGGATGATACAAACCACCTACAACATGATATAGATAGGCGAGCAGAATGGACAGAGAAGTGGCAGGTAGAATTTAATAAAGAGCAGTGTGAGGTAATGTATTTTGTCAGAAAGAATAGGAAGACAACATAGACTTAATGACACAGTTCTAAAGACTTTGCAGGAACAGAAGGACCAGGGGCTCCATATGCATTGATCTTTGAAGGTGGCAGGACATATTAGGAGAGTGTTTAGCAAAGCATATCAGATCTTGGGCTTCATCATTAGAGGCAAATATACAAAAATAGGGTGGTTTAGCTGAAACTTTACAAAGCTTTTGTTAGACCCCAACAAGGGAACTGTGCCCTGTTCTGGTCACCAGACTGCAGGAAGGATGTGTAAGTCCTTGAGAGAGTGCAGAGGAGATTTACCAGAATGATTCCAGGGATGGGAGTTTAGGTACAAAGTGAGTTTGGAGAAGATGGAGTTGTCCTCCCTGGAGTAAAGGAGATTGAGAGTGATTTGATAGAGGTGTACATGATTATGATAGACTTAGATAAGATAGACAAGGAAAAACTGTTCCCATTAACTGATGCAACGCAGACTAGAGGGCACAGATGGAAGGTTTTGGTTAAGAGATGCAGGGGAATGTGAGGAGGAACTTTTTTACACAGTGGATGGTAATGAGCTGGAACTCACTGCCCATGAGGATGGTGGAAGCCGAGACAATCAATGATTTCAAAAGGAAACAGGATGGAAACCTGAAGGAAAAGAACTTGCAGGGATACAGGGATTGAGCGGGGGAGTGGGAGAGTGGGGCTGACTGGATTGTTGCACAGAAAGCCGGCAGTGAGGGGCTGAATGGCATCTTTCTTTGTTGTAAATGACTCCATCAATTTCTACCACTCTATGTTGGATATGTCACCTGCTCCTGCCTGTAAATATCCAGATACATAGAAGTTCAATGAAACTGCAAGCTTAACAACCACTGACAGCTCCGTCCTCACCCTGGTGTGAGGCTCCAGGTTGTGTTACAGGAGGTGACACAGCTCTGTGACCACCTCCTTATTGAATCAGAGTCACCTCACACATTGCTCCTGGGTTAGGTGTAGGTAGGAAAAGTGCTCTTGGAGCACCCGGGGTGGGTAGGGAAGAGCCCTCTCCTCCTCTCTCTTTACAGAGCTTCCCCTCTCGGCAGCATCTGCTCCATTTTTTGGTCATGTTACAGACCCAGAGGCAATGTAACTACAGTCCCCATACGTCGTCCAGAGTTGGGTCACCAAATCGTCTGTACTCAAAGAACAAAGAACAAAGAAAATTACAGCACAGGAACAGGCCCTTCGGCCCTCCAAGCCTGCGCCTATCCAGATCCTCTATCTAAACATGTCGCCTATATTCTAATGCTCTGTATCTCTTTGCTTCCTGCCCATTCATGTATCTGTCTAGATACATCTTAAAAGACGTGATCGCGCCCGCGTCTGCCACCTCCGCTGGCAACGCGTTCCAGGCACCCACCACCCTCTGCATAAAGAACTTTCCACGCATATCCCCCCTAAACCTTTCCCCTCTCACTTTGAACTCGTGACCCCCAGTAATTGAATCCTCCACTCTGGGAAAAAGCTTCTTGCTATCCAACCTGTCTATACCTCTCATGATTTTGTACACCTCAATCAGGTCCCCCCTCAACCTCCGTCTTTCTAATGAAAATAATCCTAATCTACTCAACCTCTCTTCATAGCTAGCGCCCTCCATACCAGGCAACATCCTGGTGAACCTCCTCTGCACCCTCTCCAAAGCATCTACATCCTTTTGGTAATGTGGCGACCAGAACTGCATGCAGTATTCCAAATGTGGCCGAACCAAAGTCCTGTACAACTGCAACATGATCTGCCAACTCTTGTACTCAATACCCCGTCCGATGAAGGAAAGCATGCCGAATGCCTTCTTGACAACTCTATTGACCTGCGTTGCCTTCTTCAGGGAACAATGGACCTGAACACCCAAATCTCTCTGTACATCAATTTTCCCCAGGACTTTTCCATTTACTGTATAGTTCACAAATGTCCCTGAATGTCTGCAGCAGCTCACAACACAACCTCCAGAAAAACATCCACAACGCCTCCACTAACTTTACAATAGCAGAAGTAAGTCAAAAGCCTGTAGGCTAGATGCCTGGTATTTTTAAATAACACCAGAGGGGTTTCGTTTTGCTACTGAATGTATGTTCAGCGGTGAGTGACTAACGCAGGCGGTCAGTGGACATGCACAGAAAAAGTTTAAAGAAGTACATCAAAGCTGCTGGTATGGTACATTGACATCACTTTCAAATCCACCCTCAAAGGAACAACACATACAAGGTACAATTGAGCTAGAGCCCTGCGCAGCTTGGGACACTGTGCAGGGCATAGTAGAGGTGGCCGGCTGTGAAGACCACGCTGACAGCACATAGATGATGTGACTGGGCTGGAGCCCCACCTAGCATGGGATATTGTGCAGACCGCACTGGAAGTGGCCGGCTGTACGATTCACATCTCTTTTTGGATCCCAATTCTGTACCGTCAGCAGCAGTCTTGCTGCAGAGTCTAAAATCGTGGCTCGGAACAGATACAGAGGGAAAGAAATTCACTTTACAAGGAGAACTGAAAAAAGATTGAAGTCGAAAGATTTGCAGGAATATATGAATTGGAGAGGGGAAAGTGAATAAATGGAAGGGTGAGGCCATGGAGAGATTCAAACACAAGAATGAGAATATTAAAATTAAGGTGCTGCCATACGGGAGCCAATGGAGATCAGTGAGCACAGGGGTGATGGGTGATCGGGATTTGGTGTGAGTTCGAATACAGGCAGCAGAGTTCTGGATGGGCTGTGGTTTATGGAGGTTTAGAACTGTGAGGGTGAACAAGATGGAATTAGAATAGTCAACTGTGTATTTAACAGTGATGCGGATGAGGGTTTATGCAGTAGATGGGCTGAGGCAGAGGTGGAGTTGGGTGATATCATAAAGGTGATATTAGGCAGGGTTAGTGATGGAAAGAATATGGAGATGAACTCAGCTCAGGTTTAAATATAACAAAGAAGTTGTAGACTGTCTGGTTGAGCCTCAGATATTGGGCAGGGTGGAATATGTGCTTCACAGATAGGGGATGGAGTTTGTGATGGAGACTAATGACACTTGCTTCCGTCTTCCCAAAATTTACATAACAGAACAGTATTTCAGTGAAACAGGGTTTACAGATCTCCTGCCCTGAAATAGAGACAGCAACAGCAGCAAAGATGAGAGAGTAAATGACAAGAACTGTAATCCAGTTCACAATGGTTTGTTGAGCTGATAGCTGGAGATATTCACCAGGCATGCAACAGCAGCAAGAAGGGCAGAGTAAATTACAGGAGCAGTAATGCAGTCAAACATGGTTTAAAGGATTTATAGCTAGATAGAGAGACTTACCAGGGACACCAATAATAGCCAGGATGGCATAGTAAACATATTGAATAATCTTCAGTGCGAGATAGATACGAGTGTTTAATGACATCCGATCATAATATGTAGAAAGAGAGTAAAGATCCGAGGATAAACTCCTGTCCATTGTTGTAACATTCCAGTCTTTTGTTCTCAGATACTAACCTATCCTTTCTCTCTATCTCTCTGGAGCATCTGATCTCTGTAAGTGCCGGGGCTGATGTTCCCACTGACACTATGGAATAACACATTGAAAGAATCCCCTTATGAATAGGAGATGGAAAACGTCCAGTGACACAATTAGGGCCCATGGAGACTGACATTAATTACAGTCACAGAACAAACAGATGCAGTTAACGCTTTTCAATCCAACACTTTTTGTACCACAATAAAGTTGAACATTTACCCAGTCTGGATGGGATGTATGATGGTTGCTGAGGGAAGCAATGCAGGAAATAGCAGAGGCACTGGCCAGAATCTTCCAATCCCCCTTGGATATTGGCGGGATGACAGATTTCCACAGGCTCACCACCCTCTGGGTGGAGAAACGTCTCTTCATCTCAGTCCTGAAAATTTTACCCCATATACTTGGACTATGACACCTGGTTCGGGAGTCCCCCACCATCGGGAACATCCTTCCTGCATATACCCTGTCAAGCCATGTTAGAATTTTATAGGTTACGATGAGATCCCTCCTCACTCTTCTGAATTCCAGTGAATATAGTCCGAACCGACTCAATCTCTCCTCATACGACAGTCCCGCCACCCCAGGAATCAGTCTGGTAAAACTCTACTGCACTCCCTCTATAGCAAGAGCATCCTTCCTCAGATAAGGAGACCAAAACTGCACACAATATTCCTAGTGTGGCGTCACCAAGGCCCTGTATAATTGCAGCAAAACATCCCTGCTCCTGTACTCGAATCCTGTCTCTATAAAGGCCAACATAACATTCACCTTTTTCGACCGCCTGTTGCACCTGCATGCTTACCTTCAGTGACTGGTGTACGAGAACACCCAGGTCTCGCTGCGTATTCCCCTCTCTCAGTTTATAGCCGTTCAGATAATAATCTGCCTTCCTGTTTTTGCTAGTAAAGTGGATAACTTCACATTTATCCACATTATACTGCATCTGCCATGCATTTGCCCACTCACTCAACTTGTCCAAATCACCCGGAAGCCTCTTTGCATTCTACTCACAACTCACCCTCACACCCAATTTTGTATCAGCTGCAAATCTGGAGATATTACATTTAGTTTCCTCATCTAAATCATTAATATATATTGTGAATAGCTAGGGTCCTAGCTCCGATCCCTGCGGTACCCCACGAGTCACTGCCTGCCATTCAGAAAAAGATCCGTATGTTCCAATGCTTTGTTTCCTGTCTCCCAACCAATTTTCTATCTATCGCAATACACTACCCCCAATCCCATGTGCTTTAATTTTACACGCTAAACCCTTACGTGGAACTTTGTCGAGAGCCTTCCGAAAGTGCAAATAAATCACATCCACTGGCTCCCCCTCATCAACTCTACTAGTGACATACTCGAAGAATGCTAGTGGATTTATCAAGCATGATTTCCCTTTCATAAATCCATGCTGACTCTGTCCGATTCTACCACTGTTCTCCAAGTGCTCTGCTGCAAAATCTTTGATAATGAACTCCAGGATTTTCCCCACGACCGATATCAGGCTGACTGGTCTACAATTTCCTGCTTTCTCTCTACCTTCCTTTTTTAATAGTGGGATAACATTAGCTACCTTCCAATCTGTAGGAACTGTTCCAGAGTCCATAGAATATTGGAAGATGACCACCAATGCATCCACTATTTCTCGGGCCACTTCCTAAGTACTCTGGGATGTAGATTACTAGGCCCTGGAGATTTATCGGCCTTCAATACCATCAACTTCCCCAACACCATTTCTCTACTAATACTGATTACTTTCAGTTCCTCTCTCTCACTAAACCCTGTATTCACCAACATTTCTGGCATGATATTGGCGTCCTCCTTTGTGAAGACAGAACTAAAGTATGCATTTAGTTGGTCAGCCATTTCTTTGTTTCCCAGAATAAATCCCCCTGTTTCTGACTGTAACGGACCTGCCTTTGTCTTCGCCAATCTTTTCCTCTTCACATACCTATAGATTCGTTTACAGTCAGTTTTTATGTTCCCCGCAAGCTTACTCTCGTGCTCCATTTTCCCCTTCTCAAAAAATCCCCTGGTGCTCCTTTGCTGAATTTTAAACTGCTCCCAATCCTCAGGTCTGTTGTTTTTTTCCTGGCAAATTTATATGCCTCTTCCTTGGATCTAACCCTACCTCTACCTTTCCTTGCAAGCCATGATTTGGCTACCTTTTCTATTTTACTTTTGCGCCAGACAGGGATAAACAATTGTTGCAGTTCATCCATGCGCTCTTTGAATGTTTGCCATTGCCTTTCCACCGTCAACTCTTCAAGTAAAGTTTCCCAATGTATCATCAACGACTCATGCCTCATACCTTCGTAGCTTACTTTATTAAGATTCACGACCCCAGTCTCAGAATCAACTAGGACACTCTCCATCATGATGAAGAATTCTATCATATTATGCTCGCTCATCCCAGAGGGATCTCGCACAACTAGATTGTCAATTATTCCTCTCTCATTATACAATAACCAGTCTTGGATGGCCTGTTCTCCAGATGGTTCCTTAAAGAATTGGTCCTGGAAACCATCCCGTATATTCTCCTGGAATTCCTCCACAATGTATTGTGACCAATTTGATTTGCCCAATCTATATGCAGATTCAAGAAACCCATAATTACAGATGTTCCTTTATCGCATGCGTCTCTAATTTCCTGTGCAATGCCATTCCCTAATTCAGCACTACAGTCTGGGGGTCTATATACAACCCCCACTAACGTTTTCTGCCCCTGAGTGTTTCTCAGCTCTCCCCATACAGATTCGATATCGTCAGATCTAATATCCTGCCTCACTATTGCGTTCATTTACTCTTTAACCAGCAATGCAACTCCACCGGGGTTGGAGATAGGCCGTTTTAGTGATGGTGTGAATATTTGGTAGGAAGCTCATCTCAAGGCATCTCAGGGTTAACTATGTAACTAAGTCTGTGAGCAGTTTGGCTTCGTCTCAAACATTTACAAAGGAGAGGGATGGAGTGTGCAACTAGGACATGTTTGGAGCAGAGACAGAAAGCAATGGCTTCAATCTTCTCAATATTTAATTGACATTGCAGGTGTGTGAGGTAATACATTTTGAAAGGATGAATGAAGAGAGACAATACAAGTTAAATGGGACAACTATAAAGATGGTGAAATAACAGAGACACCTGGGATTTGTACACAAATCTTTGAAGGTGGCAGGAAAGGTTAACTTGACAGTTCATAAATGTATGGGATCCTAGGGTTTATAAATAGAGGCAAAAAGAACAAAAGCAAGGACATTATGTGAAACATATATAAAATACTAGTTCAGCTGCACCTGGAGTCTTGTGTCGAATACTGGGAATCACACTTTAGGGAGGACATGAAGCCTTCGGAGAGGGTACAGAACTGTTTTCCTAGTATTTTTCCAGGCATGAGGGATTACAGTTATGTAGCTGAGGTTGTTCTGCTTGGAGCAGAGAACTTTCAGAGGAGATTTGATTGAGGTGTTTAACATTAGGGAGGATTTAGATAAATTAAATAAAGAGAAACTATTTCCAATGTCCAAGAGACACAGATTTCAGGCGATTGGTAAAAGAAGCAGACATGAGGATTTTTGTTTCTGAGTGGTTTGGATTTGGAATGCACTGTCTGATAGGCTGATGGATACAGATTCAATAGTAGATCCCAAAAGGGAATTGGATAAATATCTGAAGGAGAAAAAATGTTAGGATATAGTGAAAGAGTCAGGGAGTGGGACTAATTGGATTGCTCTTTGAAAGGGCCAGCACAGACTTGATGGACCGAATGGCCTCATTCAGTTTGTGCTATTCTATGATTCTATGATGGTTCCCACCTGGACTTTCACAATATGCCAATCCTTTCACAAGGCGTTTGAAAAAGTACCACATAACAGCCGTGTTACCGAATTAGAAACACATGGGATTAAAGGACCAATGTCAGCTGTGGCTCAGTTTGTAGCTCTCTCCCCTTTCAGTGGCAAGCTTCCAGGATCAAGTGTCACTGCAGGACTTGATCACAAGAATCAATGCTGACATTGCAGTGCAGTACTGAGGGTGTGCTGCACTGTCAGAGGTGCAGTCTATCGAATGAAACTTTAAACCAAGTTGCAGTCTGCCCTCTCAGGTGGATGTTAAAGATCCCATCGCACTATGCAGAAGCAGAGCAGGCGAATTATTCCCGGTGTCCTGGTCAACATTTTTTCCTTCAATCAACATCAGAAAAACAGATCTGATCATTCTCACATGACTGCTTGTGGGATCTTGCTGTGCAGAAATTGTCTGCCTGTTTCCCACATTACAAGAGTGACTTCGCTTTAAGAAGTATTCATTGGTTGTAAATCACTTTGGGACATGCAGTGGTCATGAAAGGCGTTTCATAAATGGAAGTCTGTTTTTTATTTTCAATGTCAGCATGCAGGAAATTAGCTCAGTGACAGAAAGTAGAGAATAATGGAGAATGGTTGTTGTTCAGTCTGGAGGGAACTACACAGTGGGGTTCCCCAGTGTCACAGTTGGGATCACAGTTGCTGTATGTTATTACAATGGGCTTGTGTACAGAGGGGATAATGTCAAAGTTTTCAGATGGCAGGAAAATCAGAAATGTTAATAAACAGTGAGAAGGATAGTAACAGACTTCAGGAGGACAGAGACTGACCAGTGAAATGAGCAGGCGAATGGCAAATATAAATTAACACAGTGAAGTGTGAAGTGAGACATTTGGGTAGGAAGTGTAAGGGAAGGCAACAGAAACAAATTGGTATTGTTTAAGTGAGGAGACAGGAACAGATAGACTTGGTGTGTATTCAGACAGATCTTTGAAGGCCGCATGAAAGGTTGACAAGTTTATGTCTGATATAACAGACATCAGGTAGAAAATACTATTGAGAAACAGGCTGAATACAGAAGGTCCAGAGGGGAAGTGAAAAAGCAAATAAGAGAAGCAAAGAGAGAGCATGAAAAGAGGTGAGCATTAAAGGAAATCCCAAAGTTTTCTATCGGCATCTAAACAGTAAAAGGGTAGTAAAAGGAACAATGGGGCCGACTCCGGACCATAAAGGGGATTTGCACATGGAGGCAGAGGATATAGCTGAGGTAATAAATGAATAATTTCCACCTGTCTTTACCAAGGAAGAAGATATGGAATCCTTTCCTTTATTAGCCGAGGTATAGAATATACGGCCAGGGAGGTTATGCTAGAATTCTATAATTCATTGGTTAGGACACAACTTGAGTACTGTGTGCAGTTCTGCTCACCTCATTACAGAAAGGATGTAATTGCACCAGAGAGGGTGCAGAGGAGATTTATGAGGATGTGGCGAGGACTGGAAAAATGCAGCTATGAGGAAAGATTGGACAGGCTGGGATTGTTCTCCTTGAAATAGAGAAGGCTGAGGGTAAATCTGATTGAAATGTACAAAACTGAGAGTAGAGTGGAGCTGAAGGGTCCATTCACCTGAGCAAAGAGGTCAGTGGCGAGGGGGCATGGACTTAAAGTGATTGGTAGAAAGACTAAAAGGGAGCTGCGGATTTTATTTTTCACCCAGCGGGTGGTCAGAGTCTGGAACTCACTGTCCGAAAGGGTAGTTGAGGCAGAAACCAACAACTCATTCAAAAGGTGTCTGGATATGCACCTCAAGTGCTGTAATCTATCAAATGCTGGAAGGTAGGATTAGAATGGATGGATCGTTTTTTGGACAGCATAGACACGATGGGCCAAGTGGTCTTTCTGTGTGCCATAAACTGTCTATGATTCTAAGATGCAACCCAGGCAATGTTGAAAGAGGAGATAAGTCAGACACTAGTGGGGTTTAAAATTGATAAAGAGGAAGTCTTAGATAGGCTGTCTGGAATTAAATTGAATAAAGCTCCAGGACCAGACGATATGTATCCAAAGATACTGAGGGAAGTGAGGGTGGAAATCGCAGAGGCACTGGACATAATTTTCCAGTCTTCCTTAGACTCGGGGTGATGCCAGAGGACTGGAGAATTGTAAACGTTCCACCCTTGTTTAAAAAAGTGTGTAAAGGTAAGGCCAGCAACTATAGGCCTGTCAGTTAAACTTCGGTGGTGGGAAAACTTCTAGAAAGAAATAATCTTGGACAAAGCTGATAGTCACATGGACAAATGCGAGTTAATTAAACAAGCCAGCATGGATTTCTTGAGAGAACATCATGTTGAACTAATTTGCTGGAGATGTTTGAGGTGGTATCAGAGAGAGTTGATGAGGGCAATTCCGTTGATGTGGTGTACATTGATTTTCATATAACGGTCTATTCAGTTTCAAATGAACCTGCCTCCACCATTCTCAAGCTGTGCATTCCAGACATTTAACTATTCCCTGCATGCAAAAACCTTTTGATACAATGCCACACAACAGACCTGTGAGCAAACTTGTAGCTCATAGCATAAAAGGGACATTAGCAACATGGATACGAAATTAGCTGAGTGACAGGAAACAAAGAGTAGTGGTTAATGGATGTTTTACAGGCTGGAGGAAGGTTTGTGGTGGAGTTCCCCAGAGATCAGTGTTGGGATCCTTGCTTTTCCTGATATATATTAAGGACCTAAACCTGTGTGTACAGGGCACAATTTCAAAGTTTGCAGCTGATACGAACGTTGGAAGCATTGTGAACTGTGAGGAGGATAGTGTAGAACTTCAAAAGGACACACACAAGTTGCTGGAATGGGCAGACAGGTGGCAGATGTCGTTCAATACAGAGAAATGTGAAGTGATTCATGTTGGTAGGAAGAACATGGGGTGACAATATACAATAAAGGATACAATTCTATAAGGTGTTCAGGAGCAGAATAGCCTATGTGTATATGTGCAGAAGTCATTGAAGGCGGCAGGACAGGTTGAGAAAGTGTTTAATAAAGCATGCAGTATCCTGGGCTTTATTAATAGGGGCAGAGAGTACAAGAGCAAATAAGTTATATTGAACTTATATAAGGCACTATTTCAGCTTCAGCTGTGGTATTGCGTCCAGTTCTGGGTGCCACACTTGAGGAAAGACGTGAGGGCATTGGAGAGAGTGCAGAAAAGATTGACCAGAATCATTCCCAGGTTGAGGAATTTTAGTTATGAAGATAGATTGGAGAAGTTAGGAAAGTTTTCCTCGGAGAAGGCCGAGAGGTGATTTATTAGAGGTTTCAAAAATCATGAAGTGTCTGGACAGAGTAGATAGAGAGAAACAGTTCCCATTCGTGAAAGGATCGAGAACGAGAGGGCACAGATTTAAAGTCATGGGTAAAAGAAGCAAAGACGACCTGAGGAAAATATTTTTTCACACAGTGAGTGGTTAGAGTCTGGAATGCACTGCCTGAGAGTATGGTGGAGGCAGGTTCAATTGAAGCTGAATAGACTGTTATGTGAGAAGGAAGAATGTGCAGGATTACAGGAAGAAGGCAGGGAACGGCACTGGGAGAATTGCTCATTCGGAGAGCCAGTGCAGACACAAAAGGCTGAATTGGTCCTTCTGTGCTGTAATAATTCTCTGATGTTTTTATTACAGGATGCTGACCAAGGGGACACTGTGATGGGGCTTCTCAGATGGGTGTAATGGTGGAGAATGGGGAATTCATGGCTGGAAAGGGAAGTTGTCCTATGGGAACTGGAATCTTAGCAAGGACTCTCCGACAGCTTGTCTGGGTCGAAGGCATCCAGGAAATATCTTCCCTCCCACCTCCTCCTGAGGTGGCCTCTGGATTCCTGGTGCCAATGCCTGTGTCCTCATGATGTTGATGATATGAAGGGTGCACCAGAACACCATGAACTCAGACACCTGCTCCAGTGAATACTGGAGGGCTCTCCCCGAGCGGTTCAGACATCGGAAGCATTGCTTCATCACACCAATGTTCTGTTCCACCATGTTCCTGGTGACTCCATTGCTCACATTATACACATGCTAATTGCGTAACTAATGGTTGATGGTGGGAGGTGGATTGAGGGTGTAGAAGCATGGGCTGTGTCTAGAGGGGGTTCATTTGTCTCCAAGGAGCTACATTCTGGTTTTTCATGGAGCCCCGATGTGTTGGGACCGGCTGACTGATTCAGAATGAAGGTATGGTGGCTGCTGCCCGGATAGTGGACATTCACCAACATGACGTACTGGCCATGCTCACACACCAGCTGTACATTGCAGGAGTGAGAGTTATTTCAGTCCCTGTACCTCAACCCATGGGTTGACATGGGGTCCCCACAGAGCCACCTACACCATCAGGAATCCCGCTATCCTGACAAAGCCACGGGATCTTTCATCCTGCTTCTCCCTGCTGAGGGAGATATTGATGATATTGATGGTCACACTCACCTCCCAGAATTATCAATGGACAACACACAGGCCTAGTAACTACTGGCCAGTTAGTTTAACATCAGTTGTGAGGAAAGTTTTAGAAACAATAATCAGGGGAAAAGGACAACACACACTTGGAGAGGTTGAGTTAATTAAGGATTGTCAGCACGGATTTCTAAAAGGCAGATCATGCTTGATGAACTAATTGAATTTATTTAGAGAATCAGAGAAGGTTGATGAAGGGAATGTGGTGGATGTTGTCTACGTGGATGTTATGAAATTATTTGACGAAGAAACACACAGAAGCTTGGCTAACAAAATTGAACCTCATGGAATAGCATCTAATTGGATCAAAAATTGTCCATAGGACAGAAAAAAGAGAAATGTGTTAAATGGTTGTTTTTCAGACTGGAGGATGGTAGACAGTGATGTTCCCCAAGGGTCAGTGCTTCGGACCACTGTTTGTTTTTTTGCTATATATAAGTTACATGGATCTTGGAATACAGAGTAGAATTTCAAAATTTTCCGATGATACCAATCTTGGAGGTGTGGTAAACAGTGATGATGTTGCAAACCACCTGTAGCAGGATATAGATAGGCTAGCAGAATGGACAGAGAAGTGGCAGGTGGAATTTCATACAACGGAGTGTGAGATGATGTATTTTGTCAGAAGGAATAGGAAGGTAATATAGACTTAATGACACAGTTCGAAAGATTGTGCAGGGACAGAGCGACCTGGGGCTGCATATGCATTGATATTTGAAATTGGCAGGACATATTAGGAGAGTGTTTAGCGAAGCATATCAGATCTTGGACTTCATCATTAGAGACAATGAATTCAAAAGGATACTGGATGGACACCCGAAGGAGATGATCTTGCAGGGATACGGGGACTGACTAGGAGAGTGGGACTGACTGGATTGTTCCACAGGGAGCGGGCACCGAGGGGCCGAATGGCAATCTTCTGTGCCTTAAATGTGTCTATCACTCTCTATGACTCTATGTTTGATATGTCTCCTGCTCCTGCCTGGAAATATTCAGATACATGGAAGTTCAATGAAACTGTGACTTTAACAGCCACTGACAACTCCGTCCTCACCCTGGTGTGGGAAAGAACAAAAGAACAAAAAACATTACAGCACAGGAACAGGCCCTTCGGCCCTCCAAGCCTGCGCTGAGTCAGATCCTCTATCGAAACATTCGCCTATTTTCTAAGGGTCTGTATCTCTTTGCTTCCTGCCCATTCATGTATCTGTCTAGATACATCTTAAAAGACGCTATCGTGCCCGCGTCCACCACCTCCGCTGGCAACGTGTTCCAGGCACCCACCACCCTCTGCGTAAAGAACTTTCCACGCATATCCCCCCTAAACTTTTCCCCTCTCACTTTGAACTCGTGACCCCTAGTAATTCAATCCCCCACTCTGCGAAAAAGCTTCTTGATATCCACCCTGTCTATACCTCTCATGATTTTGTACACCTCAATCAGGTCCCCCCTCAAGCTCCGTCTTTCTAATGAAAATAATCCTAATCTGCTCAACCTCTCTTCATAGCAAGCGCCCTCCATACCAGGCAACATCCTGGTGAACCTCCTCTGCACCCTCTCCAAAGCATCTACATCCTTTTGGTAATGTGGCGACCAGAACTGCACGCAGTGAGGCTCCAGGTCGTGTTGCAGGAGGTGACACAGCTCTGTGACCACCTCCTAATTGAATCAGAGTTACCTCACACACTGCTCCTGGGTTAGGTGTGCAAAGGAAAATTGCTCTTGGAAAACCCAGGGAGGGTAGGGCAGAGCCCCTTCCTCCTCTCACTTGACTGAGCTTCCCCTCTCTGCAGCCTCTGCTCCATTTGTTGGTCGTGTTACAGACCCAGGGACACTGTAACGACAGTCAAGAACAAATACCAAAGAACAGTACAGCACAGGAACAGACCATTCGGCCCTCCAAGCCTGCGCCGATCTTGATGCCTGCCTAAACTAACACCTTCTGCACTTCCGGGGCCCATATACCTCTATTCCCTTCCTATTTATGCATTTGTCAAGATGTCTCTCAAACGTCGCTATCGTATTTGCTTCTAACACCTCCCCCGGCAGCAAGTTCCAGGCACTCACCACCGTCAGTGTAAAATACCTGCCTCGCAGATTCACTCTAAACTTTGCCCCTCGCACCTTAAACCTATGTTGCCTAGTAACTGACTCTTCCACCCTGGGAAAAAGCTTCTGACTATCCACTCTGTCGATGCCGCTCATAACTTTGCAAACCTCTATCATGTCGCCCCTCCACCTCCGTCGTTCCAGTGAAAACAATCCGAGTTTTTCCAACCTCTCCTCATAACTAATGCCCTCCAGACCAGGCAACATCCTGGTAAACCTGCTCTGTACCCTCTCCAAAGCCTCCACATCCTTCTGGTAGTGTGGCGGCCAGAATTGCACGCAATATTCCAAGTGTGGCCTAACTAAGGTTCTGTACAGCTGCAACATGACATGCCAATTTTTATACACTGTGCCTCGTCCGATGAAGGCAGGCATGCTGTATGCCTTCTTGAATACCTTTTCCACCTGCGTTGCCACTTTCAGTGACCCGTGGACCTGTATGCCCAGATCTCTCTGCCTGTCAATACTCCTAAGGGTTCTGCCATTTACTGTATACTATCCCACCTGCATTAGACCTTCCAAAATGCATTACCTCACATTTGTCCGGATTAAACTCCATCTGCCATTCCTCCGCCCAAGTCTCCAACCGATCTATATCCTGCTGTATCTTCTGACAATCCCCATTATTATCTGCAACTCCGCCAAACTTTGCATCATCCGCAAACTTACTTATCAGACCAGCTACATTTTCCTCCGAATCATTTACATATACTACAAACAGCAAACGTCCCAGCACTGATCCCTGCGGAACACCACTAGTCACATCCCTCCATTCAGAAAAACACCCATCCACTGATACCCTCTGTCTTCTGTGACCAAGCCACTTCTGTATCCATCTTGCCAGCTCACCTCTGATCCCGTGTGACTTCACCTTTTGTCTGCCATGCGGGACCTTGTCAGAGGCTTTACTAAAGTCCATATAGATAACATCCAATGCCCTTCCTTCATCAATCATTTTCGTCACTTCCTCAAAAAACGGAATCAAATTAGTAAGACACGACCTCCCCTTCACAAAACCATGCTGTCTCTCGCTAATAAGTTCGTTTGTTTCCAAATGGAAGTAAATCCTGTCCCGAAGAATCCTCTCTAATAATTTCCCTACCACTGACGTAAGGCTCACAGGCCTATAATTTCCTGGATTATCCTTGCCACCCTTCTTAAACAAAGGAACAACATTGGCTTTTCTCCAGTCCTCTGGGACCTCACCTGTAGCCAATGAGGATGCAAAGATTTCTGTCAAGGCCCCAGCAATTTCTTCCCTTGCCTCCCTCAGTATTCTAGGTTAGATCCCGTCAGGCCCTGGAGACTTATCTATCTTATTGCTTTGCAAGACACCCAACACATCCTCCTTTTTGATAATGAGATGACTGAGACTATCTGCACTCCCTTCCCTCGGCTCATCATCCACCAAGTCCTTCTCTTTGGTAATACTGATGCAAAGTACTCATTTCGCACCTCGCCCATTTCCTCTGGCTCCACGCATAGATTCCCATCTCTGTCCTTGAATGGGCCAACCCTTTCCCTGGTTACCCTCTTGCTCTTTATAAATGTATAAAAAGCCTTGGGATTTTCCTTAAACCTGTTTGCCAATGACTTCTCATCACCCCTTTTAGCCTTCCTGACTCCTTGCTTAAGTTCCTTCCTACTGTCTTTATATTCCTCAAGTCTGTTCCTAGCCATCCAGCCCTTACAAATGCTTCCTTTTTCTTTTTGACGAGGCTCACAATATCCTGTGTTATCCAAGCTTCCCGAAACCTGCCCAACTTGTCTTTCTTCCTCACAGGAACATGCTGGTCCTGGATTCTAATCAGCTGACGTTTGAAGGACTCCCACATGTCAGATGTTGATTTACCATCAAACAACCACCCCAATCTAAATTCTTCAGATCCTGCCTAATTTTGTTATAATTAGCCTTTCACCAATTTAGCACCTTCACCCGAGGACTACTCTTATCCTTATCCACAAGCACCTTAAACGTTATGGAATTATGGTCACTGTTCCGGGAATGCTCCCCCACTGAAACTTCGACCACCTGGCCGAGCACATTCCGCAATAACAGGTCCAGGATGGCCCCAGCCCTAGTTGGACTGTATACATACTGTTTCAAGAAGCCCTCCTGGATGCTTCTCACAAATTCTGCCCCATCCAAGCCCCTAGCACTAAGTGAGTCCCAGTCAATATTGGGGAAGTTAAAATCACCCACCACTACAACCCTGTTACCTTTACATCTTTTCAAAATCTGTCTACATATCTGCTCCTCTCCCTCCCGCTGGCTGTTGGGAGGCCTGTAGTAAACCCCCAACATCGTGACTGCACGCTTCCTATTCCTGAGCTCCACCCATATTGCCTCACTGCATGACCCCTCTGAGGTGTCCTCCCGCAGTACAGCTGTGATATTCTCCTTAACCAGTAATGCAACTCCCCCACCCCTTTTACATCCCCCTCTATCCCGCCTGAAGCTTCCAAAGCCTGGAACATTTAGCTGCCAATCCTGCCCTTCCCTCAACCAAGTCTCTGCAATAGCAACAACATCATATTTCCAAGTACAAATTCAAGCTCTAAGTTCATCTGCCTTACCTGTTATACTTCTCGCATTGAAACAAATGCACTTCAGACCACCAGTCCCGCTGTGCTCAGCAACATCTCCCTGCCTGCTCTTCCTCTTCGTCCTGCTGGCCTTCTTTACTATGTCCTCCTCATTTATTTCACTAGCTGTCCTACTGCTCTGGTTCCCACCCGCCTACCACACTAGTTTAAACCCTCCCGAGTGATGCTAGCAAATCTTGCAGCAAGGATATTTGTGCCCCTTCAGTTTACATGCAACCCGTCCTTCTTGTACAGGTCCCATCTGTCCCTGAAGAGAGCCCAATTGTCCAGATATCTGAAACCCTCCCTTCTACACCAGCTGCTCAGCCACGTGTATAGCTGCACTATCTTCCTACTTCTGGCCTCACTGGCACGTGGCACAGGGAGTAATCCAGAGATCACAATCCTCGAAGTCCTGTTTCTTATCTTTCTACCTAACTCCCTAAACTCACCCTGCAGGACCTCATCACTCTTCCTGCCTATGTCATTGGTACCGATGTGTACCACAACCTCTGCCTGTTCACCTTCCCCCCTTCAGAATGCCCCCTGTCCGTTCAGAGACATCCTTGACCCTGGCACCAGGGAGGCAACATACCATCCTGTAGTCTCTTTCACGTCCACAGAAGCGCCTATCTGTGCCCATGACTATCGAGTCCCCTATAACTATTACTCTTCTGCGCTTTGTCCCTCCCTGCTGAGCAGCAGTGCCAGCCGTGGTGCCACTGCTCTGGCTGCTGCTGTTTTCCCCTGATAGGCCATACCTCGTCCAGAGTTGGTTCACCAAATCCTCTGTCCTCCCTGAATGTCTGCAGCAGCTCACAACACAACCTCCAACAAACCATCCACAGCACCTCCACTAACTTTAAAATAATAGAAGTAAGTCAAACGCCCCTCACCTGTAAGTTGGATGCCTGGTCCTTTTAAATAATACTAGATGGGCTTCCTCATGCTGCTGAATATATGTTCAACTGAGAGTGACTAACACAGGCGGTCAGTGGACATGTACAGACCAAGTTTCAAAGACGTACATCAAAGCTGACGGTATGGTACATTGACAACACATTCAAAACCATCCTCAGAGCAGCAACACATACATGGGACGATTGAGCGAGAGCCCTGCCCAGCTTGGGGCATTGTGCAGGCCGCAGTAGAAGTGCCCTGTTGTGCAGTTCACATCTCTCTATGGATCCCAGCTTCTGTACCGTCAGCACCAGTAGTGCTGTAGAGTCTAAAATAGTGGCTCGGGACAGATACAGTGTGAAAGGAATTCACTTCAGAAGGACTAATGAGAAAAGATTGAAGTCAAAACATTTTCAGGAATACGAGAATGGGCAGGACAATGGGACTAATTGGAGGGGTGAGGCAATGGAGGGATTCAAACACAAGAATGACTATATTAAAATTAAGGTGCTGCCAGACATGGAGCCAATGTAGGTCAGTGAGCACAGGGGTGATGGGTGATCGGGATTTGGTGTGAGTTAGAATACAGGCAGCAGAGTTCTGCATGGTCTGTGGTTTATGGCGGTTTATAACAGGGAGGGTGACCAGGATAGAATTGGAATAGTCAAGTGTGGATTTAACAAAGGTACAGGTGAGGGTTGATGCAGCAGATTGGCTGAGACAGAGGTGGAGATGGGGGATATTACAGAGGTTGTCATAGACAGGGTTGGCAATGGAGAGAATATGGAGATGGACTCAGCTCAGGTTTAAATAGAACACACCGATTGCAAACAGTCTGGTTCAGCCTCAGATATCGGGCAGGGTGGTGTATTTGTTTCACAGATAGGGGATGGAGTTTGTGATGGAGACCAATGACACTGGCTTCAGTCTTCCTAAAATTTACATAACAGAACAGTATTTCAGTGAAACGGGGTTTACAATGCCCTGCCGGGAAATAGAGACAGCAACAGCAGTAAAGATGAGAGAGCAAATGTCAAGAAATCCAATAAAGTTGGCAATGGTTTATAGAGCTAATAGCTGGACATATTCACCAGGAATACAACGGCAGCAAAAAGTGCAGAGTAAATTACAGGAGCAGTAATGCTGTTAAACGTGGTTTATAGAATTAATAGCTAGAAAGAGAGACTTACCAGGGACACCAATAATAGCCAGGATGGGATAGTAAATGTATTGAATAATCTTCAGTGCGAGACGCATACGAGTGTTTAATGACATCCAATCATAATATGTAGAAAGGTAGTAAAGATCCGAGGATAAACTCCTGTCCATTGTTGTAACATTCCAATCTATTGTTCTCAGATTCTGACCCATTGTTGGAACATTCCAGTCATTTGTTCTCAGATTCTGATCTATCCTTTCTCTCTCTCTGGAGCCGCTGATCTCTGTTGTGCCGGGGTTGATGTTCCGGCTGAAACTATGGGACAACACATGGGAGCCCCTTATTAATAGAAGATGGCAAACCTCCAGTGACACAATTAGGGTCCATGGAGACTGACATTATTTGCAGTCACTGAACAAACAGATTCAGTTAACCCTTTTCAATACAGCACTTTTTGTATCACAATAAAGTAGATCATTTACCCAGTCTGGATGGGATGCATGAGGGTTGCTGAGGGATGGAATGGTGGAAGTAGCAGAGGCACTGGCCAGCATATTCCAATCCCTCTTGTACATGGGAGTGATGACGTAATTTCACTGGCTCACCACTCTCTGGGTGTTGAAATTTCTCCTCATTTCAGTCCTGAAAAGTTTACCCCATATCCTTCGACTATGACCCCTGGTTCTGGACTCCCCCACCATCGGGAGCATCCTTCCTGCAACTACCCTGTCAAGTACTGTTAGAATTTTATAGGTTTCTATGAGATCCCTCTTCACTCTTCCGAACTCCAGCGAATATAATCCTAACTCTCCTCATACATCAGTCTCGCCATCCCAGGAATCAGTCTGATAAACCTTCATTGCACTCTCTCTGTAGCAGGAACACCCTTTCTCGGAGAAGGAGACCCAAACTGCACAAAATATTCCAAGTGCGGCCTCACCAAGGCCCTGTATAATTGCAGCAAGACATCCCTGCTCCTGTACTCGAATCCTGTCTCTCTGAAGGCCAACATAACATTCGCCTTTTTCTACCGCCTGTTGCACCTGCATGCTTACCTTCAGTGACTGGTGTACGAGAACACCCAGGTCTCGTTGCATATTCCCCTCTCTCAGTTTATAGCAGTTCACATAATAATCTGCCTTCCTGTTTTTGCTAAGAAAGTGGATAACCTCACATTTATTCACATTATACTGCATCTGCCATGCAATAGCCCACTCACTCAACTTGTCCAAATCACCCTGAAGCCTCTCTGCATCCTCCTCACAACTCACCCTCCCACCCAGTTTTGTGTCTTCTGAAAATTTGGAGATATTACATTTCGTTCCCGCATCTAAATCATTAATATAGAGTGTGAATAGCTGGGGTCCTAGCGCCGGTCCCTGGGGTACGCCACTAATCACTGCCTGCCTTTTGGAAAAAGATCCGTTTATCCCTACTCTTTTTTTCCATCTGCCAAACAATTTTCTATCTATCGTAATACACTACCACTAATCCCATGCGCTTTAATTTTACACACTAATCTCTTATGTGGGACTTTGTCGAAAGCCTTCTGAAAGTCCAAATAAACCACATTCTCTGACTCCCCCTCATCCACTCTGTTAGTTACATACTCGAATATTCTGATAGATTTATCAAGCATGATTTCCCTTTCGTAAATCCATGCTGATGCTCTCCGATTCTAACACTGTTCTCCAAATGCTCTGTCATAAAAACTTTGATAATGGACTCTAGAACTTTCCCCACTACCGACGTCAGGCTGACTTGTTTATAATGCCCTGCTTTATTTCTACCTCCCTTTTTAAATGGTGGGGTTACAGGAGCTGCCCTCCAATCAGCTGGAACTGTTCCAAAGTCGAATGAATCTTGAAAGATGACCACCAAAGCATCCACTATTTCTAGGTCACTTCCTTAAGTAATGTGGGATGTAGATTTTCAGGCCCTGAGGATTTATCGGCCTTCGATAACATCAACTTCCCCAACACAATTTCTCTACTAATACTGATTTCCTTCGATTCCTTCCTCTCACTAAACCCTGTGTTCCCCAACATTTCTGGTAAGATATTTGTGCCATCCTTTGTGAAGACAGAATCAAAGTCTGCATTTAGTTGGTTCGCCATTTCTTTGTTTCCCATAATAAATTCCCATGTTTCTAACTGTAAGGACCTACATTTTTCTTAACCAATCCTTTCCTCTTTACATACCTACAGAAACCTTTACAGTCAGGTTGTATGTTCCCCGCAAGCTTACTCCCGTACTTTATTTTCCCCTTCTTAATCAATCCCTTGGTCCTCCTTTGCTGAATTCGAAACTGCTCCCAATCCTCAGGTCTGTTATTCCTTTCTGTGGAATGTATATGCCTCTTCCGTGAATCTAATACTATCTCTAATTTTCCTTGTAAGCCATGGTTTGGCTACCTTTCCCATTTTACTTTTGCGCCAGACAGGAGTAAACAATTGTTGCAGTTCATCAATGCACTGTTTGAATATTTGCCATTGCCAATCCACCGTCATCCCTTTAAGTAACGTTTCCCAATCCATCATAGCCAACTTGTGCCTCATACCTTCATAGTTTCCTTTATTAAGATTCACGACATTAGTCTCAGAATCAACTACGTCACTCTCCATCTTAGAGTCATAGATTCGTGCAGCATAGAAACAGGCCATTCGGCCCACTGCGTCCATGCCGACCATAATGCCTATCTATACTAATTCCACGTGCCTGCATTAATTCCCATATCCGTCTATGCCTTGCTCATTCAAATACCTGTCCAGATGCCTCTTAAATGTTGCTGCTGTTCCTGCCTCCACCTCCTCCTCTGGCAGCTCATTCCAGATACCCATTATTATTTCTGTGAAAAATTTACCCCTTTGATCCCCTTTACACCTCCTCTATCTCACCTTTAATTTATGCCCTCCAGTTTTAGTCAGCCCTACCATGGGAAACAGACTCTGGCTATCTGCCCATCTATGCCTCTCATAATTTTATATACCTCTATAATGTCCCCTCTCAGCCGTCTTCGCTCCTGGGAAAACAGACCCAGCCTATCCAATCTCTCTTCATAACTCAAGCCCTCCAAACCAGGCAACATCCTTATGAATCTTTTCTGCACCCTCTCTAGCTTAATCACATCTTTCCTATAGTGCAGTGACCAGAAATGCACACAGTACTCCAAATGCGGAATAACCAATGTTATGTACAACTGCAACATGACATCCCAACTCTTGTACACCATGCGCAGCTGATGAAGACAAGCATGCCATACACCTTCTTCACCACTCTGCCGAGCTGTGTTGCCACCTCCTCAAAAAACTCAGTCAAATTCGTGAGACATGATTCCCATGCACAAAGCCATGCTGACGATCCCGAATCAGACGTTGCCTTTCCAGATGCAAATAAATCCTGTCTGTCAGAGTCCCTTCCAATAACTTTCCCATCACTGATGTAAGGCTCACCGGCCTGTAGTTCCCTGGCTTATCACTGCTGCCCTTCTTAAATAAAGGCACAGCATTAGCTATCCTCCAGTCTTCCGGTACCTCACCCGTGGCTAACGATAATGCAAAAACCTCTGCTCGGGCTCCAGAAATCTCCTCCCTTTCTACCCATAGCATCCCAGGATACACCTGGTCAGGCCTTGGGGGATTTTTCCACCTTAATGCGCTTCAAAACCTCCAACACCGCCTCCTTTGTAATGTTGATATGCTCCAGGATATCGCTGTTCCCTCCCTTCAAATCACTAGCTTCCATGTCAAATCCATGGTAAATATAAATGCGAAGTATTCATTTAAGACCTCGCCCATTTCCCGTGGCTCCACACATAGATTACCACACTGTTCCTTAAGGGGACCTACTCTCTCCCTAGCGTCCCTTTTCCTCTCAATATACTTATAGAATATTTTAGGATTCTCCTTTAGCTTATCTGCCAGCGAAATCTCATGGCCCCTTTTCATCCTCCTAATTTCCTTCTTAAGAGTACTCCTACATCCCATGTACTCCTCGAGGGACTCGTGTGATCCCCGCTGTCTGTACCTGACATATGCCTCCTCCTTTGTCCTGACCAGAACCTCAACATCCCTTGTCAACCAAGGTTCCCTAAACTTGCCAGCCTTGCCTTTGCATCTAACAGGAATATGCCAGCCCATAACTATTCCTTTCTCACTTTTAAAAGCCTCCCACTTGCCAGACGTCCCTTTACCTGCAAACCGTATCTGCCATTCAACTTTTGAGAGTTCCTGTCTGATGCCATCGAAATTAACCTTCCTCCAATTTGGGACTTCAACCTGACGACCAGTCCTATCCTCTTCCATAACTATCTTGAAGCTAATAGAGTTATGGCCACTGGTCCCAAAGTGCTCCCCCACTGACACATCAGCTACCTGCCCATCTTCATTTCCTAAGAGGAGGTCGAGTGCAGCCTTTTCTCTCGTAGGGCCATCCACATACTGTTTCAGAAAACTATCCTGGACACACTTAACAAATTCTTGCCCATCTGATCCCTTAGCACTAAGACAGTCCCAGTCAATATTAGGGAAGTTAAAATCACTTACTATTACAACCTTATAATTCCTACACCTATCTGTGATTTCCCTACATATATGCTCCTCCAATTCCCTCTGACTATTGGGGGGCCGATAGTATAATCCCATCAAAGTGATCACCACTTGTTTATTTCGAAGCTCTACTCAAATGGCCTCACTGGACGTTCCCCGCGGGATATCCTCTCTAACTACTACCGTGATGCGCTCCCTAATCAGTAGTGCAACTCCCCATCCTCTCTTAACTCCACCTGAAGCATCGGTACCCCGTAACATTGAGCTGCCAGTCTTGCCTATCCCTCAACCACGTTTCTGTAATAGCTACAATATCACAATCCCATCTACTGACCCGTGCTCTGAGTTCATCTGCCTTATCTGTAAGGCCTCTTACATTACAGTACATGCAGTTTAGCCTACCAGATCTTCCACGCTCCCTGTCCGGCCCCTGCCCGGCCTGCCTACTGGACTTTCTTGCATTAACCTCTACATTTACCTCAACTACCTCATCGGAGAGACTACTACTTTGAGTCCTACCCCCCTGCAAGACTAGTTTAAACCCTCCCGAGTAGTACTAACAAACCTCCCCGCAAGGATATCGGTCCCCTTCCAGTTTAGACGCAACCTGACCCTCTTGTACAGGTCATCTCTGCACCAGAAGAGATCCCAATCATCCAAGTAGCTGAAGCTCTCCCGTCTACACCAGCTCTTCAGCCACACATTCATTTGCCTAATCCTCCTATTCCTACCCTCACTAGCACGTGGCACAGGGAGTAATCCTGAGATTCTTCTTCTTCTTTGGCCTCCTTGTCTAGAGAAACAATGGATACGCGCCTGGAGGTGGTCAGTGGTGTGTGGAGCAGCGCCTGGAGTGGCGATAAAGGCATATTCTAGAGGGACAGGCTCTTCCACAGATGCTGCAGAAAAATTTGTTTGTCGGGGCTGTTACACAGTTGGCTCTCCCTTTGCACTTCTGTCTTTTTTCCTGCCAACTGCTAAGTCTCTTCGACTCACCACACTTTAGCCCTGCCTTAATTGCTGCCCGCCAGCTCTGGCGATCGCTGGCAACTGACTCCCGCAACTTGTGATCTATGTCAAAGGACTTCATGTCGCGTTTGCAGACGTCTTTAAAGTGGAGAAATGGACGGCCGGTGGGTCTGATACCAGTGGCGAGCTCGCTGTACAATGTGTCCCTGGGGATCCTGCCAACTTCCATGCGGCTGACATGGCCAAGCCATCTCAAGCGCCACTGACTCAGTAGTGTGTATAAGCTGGGTACGTTGGCCGCCTCGAGGACTTCTGTGTTGGAAATACGGTCCTGCCACCTGATACCAAGTATTCTCCGGAGGCAGCGAAGATGGAATGAATTGACACGTCGCTGTTGGCTGACATACGTTGTCCAGGCCTTGCTGCCATTGAGCAAGGTACTGAGGACACAGGCTTGATACACTCGGAGTTTTGTGTTCTTTGTCAGTGCGCCTTTTTCAACACTCTCTTGGCCAGTCTGGACATAGCAGTGGTAGCTTTTCCCATGCGTTGTTGATTTTATTTTAGAGATACAGCACTGAAACAGGCCCTTCGGCCCACCGAGTCTGTGCCGACCATCAACCACCCACTGATACCAATCCTACACTGATCCCATATTCCAACCACATCCCCACCTGTCCCTATATTTCCCTACCACCTACCTCCACTAGGGGCAATTTTATAATGGCCAATTAACCTATCAACCTGCAAGTCTTTGGCATGTGGGAGGAAACCGGAGAACCTGGAGGAAACCCACGCAGACACAGGGAGAACTTGCAAACGCCACACATTTCTGCATCTAGAGACAGGTTACT
The DNA here is from genome assembly GCF_036365525.1 of Heterodontus francisci. Lineage (NCBI taxonomy): Eukaryota > Metazoa > Chordata > Chondrichthyes > Heterodontiformes > Heterodontidae > Heterodontus > Heterodontus francisci. Next base: position 2,624,661 of record NW_027140128.1, on the reverse strand, counting down.
GGTGATAGTTGAGCCTAGGTTGGTGAACTCTTGAACCACTTCCAGAGCGTGGTCGCCAATATTGATGGATGGAGCATTTCTGACGTCCTGTCCCATGATGTTCGTTTTCTTGAGGCTGATGATTAGGCCAAATCCTGAGATTATCCCTAGAGGTTCTACTTTTTAACCTTCTGCCTAACTCCCTGTATTCACTGTGCAGGACCTTATCTCTCTTCCTGTGTATATCGTTTGCACCAATATGGGCCACGACCTCTGGCTGCTCACTCTCCCCTTTCAGAATTTTCTGCAGCCACTCCGAGACATCCTTGACCCTAGCAGCAGGGAGGCAACATACCATCCTGGTGTCTCTTTTGCGGCCACAGAAACGCCTACCTGCACCCCCTACGATAGAATCCCCTATCATGATAGCTCTTCCACCCGTTTTCCACCCCTGCTGTGCAGCAGAGCCCTCTGTGGTCCCACGGGCCTGGCTGTTGCCGCTTTCCCCTGGGAGGTCATCCCCCCAACAGTATCCAAAGCGGTCTATCTGTATGAGAGGGGGGTGGCCACAGGGGACTCCTGCACTACCTGCCTGTGCCTACTACTCCGTCTGGTGGTCACCCATCGCTTTTCTGCCTGTGCAGCGATTACCTGCGGTGTGACCACCTCGCTAAACATGTTATCCACGACTTCCTCAGCATTATGGATGCTCCACAGTGATTTCACCCGCAGCTCCTTCTCCGTAATGTGGGTAGCCAGCAGCAGCAGATGGATACACTTCCAGCACACATGGTCACCAGGGGCACTGGAAGCGTCCCTGATTTCCCACAAAGGGCAGGAGGAGCAGATCACGGGGCTGAACTCTCCTGTCATGACCTACCCTTAGATTAATTAGTTACACCCTTAATTTAAAAATACTAATTACATGAGGGGCCTTTTTCTACCCACTTCAATCTAAGATTCTTAATAAACTACACTGAATTAAAAAAAGAAACATTTCAGTAGTACTTTGGGCGGCACAGTGGCGCAGTGGTTAGCACCGCAGCCTCACAGCTCCAGGGACCCGGGTTCGATTCCGGGTACAGCCTGTGTGGAGTTTGCAAGTTCTCCCTGTGTCTGCGTGGGTTTTCTCCGGGTGCTCCGGTTTCCTCCCACAAGCCAAAATACTTGCAGTTTGATAGGTAAATTGGCCATTATAAATTGTCACTAGTATAGGTAGGTGGTAGGGAAATATAGGAATAGGTGGGGATGTTTGGTAGGAATAGGTGGGGATGTTTGGTAGGAATATGGGATTAGTATAGGATTAGTATAAATGGGTGGTTGATGTTCGGCACAGACTCGGTGGGCCGAAGGGCCTGTTTCAGTGCTGTATCTCTAATCTAATCTAATCTACTCACCTTATCACCAGAGTTCTTTTCCCACAAAAATAAACTTTTCACTTTTTTAAAGATATCGACATGCACTAACAGCTGCTACTCACCCAACCAATCAGCTTGCCACTCCCCCCTGCAGACACTCCCCCCTGCTCTCATGCTCACATCTCTGTCCTGGGATTGCTGCAGTGTTCCAGTGAACATCAACGCAAGCTCGAGGAACAGCATCTCATCTACCGATTAGGCACACTACAGCCTGCCGGACTGAACATTGAGTTCAATAATTTCAGAGCATGACAGCCCCCCATTTTACTTTCATTTTTAGTTATTTTTTCTTCCTTTTTTTACATTCTTTTTTACATTTTTTACAATTTTTTTTGCATTTATTTCATTTCATCTTAGTTTGTTCAGTTAGCTGACCCACTGTTTTTTTCCAGGTTTTTTTTCAGGTTTGCACTTGCTGCTGTTCAATATTCAGTGTATTTACACCTAATCTGGACTAATGCTTTGTCTTTCAACACACCATAAACATATTGTTTGCCTTTGCTCCGTGACCTTTTGGTCAGCTATGTTGCCTGGTCCAATCTGAACCTTCTCCTTTGTTATCTCTTGCCCCACCCCCACCTCACTTGTTTATAATCTGTGACTTTTCTAATATTTGTCAGTTCCGAAGAAGGGTCATGACCCGAAACGTTAACTCTGCTTCTCTTTCCACAGATGCTGCCAGACCTGCTGAGTGATTCCAGCATTTCTTGTTTTTATTTCAGATTTCCAGCATCCGCAGTATTTTGCTTTTATTATGGCCTGTTCTCTGGTTGGTTCCTCAACGTATTGGTCCAGAAAACTATCCCATATACATTCCATGAATTCCTCTTTGACGTTATTGTGACAAATTTGATTTGACCAATCTATATGCAGATTAAACTCACCCATAATTACAGATGTTGCTTTATCGCATGCATCTCTAATTTCCTGTTTAAGACCATTCCCACATCACCACCACAGTTTGGGGGTCTATATATAACACCCACTAACGTTTTTTGCCCCTTAGTGTTTCTCAGCTCTTCCCATACAGACTCCACATCATCAGAGCTAATATCCTTCCTCACTATTGGGTGGAAATAAGCCGTTTTACTGATGGTGTGAATATTTGGTCGGAAGCCCATCGCCAGGCATCTCAAGGTTAACTATGTACCCACGTTTCTGAACAGTTTGACTTCGTCTCAAGCATTTACAAAGGAGAGGGATGGAATGTGTAGCTAGGAAATGTTTGGAGCAGAGACAGAAAACAATGGCTTCAATCTTCTAAATATTTAATTGGCATTGCAGATGTGTGAGGTAATACATTTTGAAAGGATGAATGAGGAGAGACACGACAAGTTAAATGGTACAACTATAAAGGTGGTGAAATAACAGAGACACCTGGGGTGTTTGTACACAAATCTTTGAAGCTGGCATGAAAGGGTAGCGAAACAGTTAATAAATATATGGGATCCTAGGTTTTCTAAAAAGAGGCAAAATGAACAAAAGCAAGGACATCATGTGAAACATATATAAAATACTAGTTCAGCTGCACATGAAGTCTTGTGTCGAATACTGGGAACCACACTTTAGGAAGGACATGAAGCCTTTGGAGAGGTGACAGAACTGTTTTACGAGAACTTGTCCAGGCATGAGGGATTACAGTTATGTATTTGGGATTGTTCTGCTTAGAGCAGAGAACTCACAGAGGAGATTTCATTGAGGTGTTTAACATTAGGAAGGGTTTAGATAAATTATATAAAGAGAAACTGTTTCCAATGTCCAAGGGGTCACTAACCAGAGACACAGATTTAAGGCGATTGGTAAAAGAAGCAGACATGAGCATTTTTGTGTCTGAGTGGTTTGGATTTGGGATGCACTGTCTGATAGACTGATGGATACAGATTCAATAGTATATCCCAAATGGGAATTGGATAAATATCTGAAGCAGAAGAAATGTTAGGATATAGTGAAAGAGTCAGGGAGTGGGAGTAACTGGATTGCTCTTTGAAAGGGCCAGCACTGAATTGATGGGCAGAATAACATCATTCAGGGCTGTGCAATTCTATGATTCTATGATTGTTCCTGTCTGTACTTTCCCAATATTCCTATCCTTTCAACAGGTGTTTGAGAAGGTACCACATAACAGCAGTGTTACCGAATTAGAAACACATGGGATGAAAGGGTCAATGTCAGCCGTGGCTCAGTTTGTAACTCTCTCCCCTTTCAATCACAAGCTTCTAGGATCAAGTGTCACTGCAGGACTTGATGACAAGAATCAAGGCTGACACTGCAGTCCTGTACTGAGGGAGTGTTGCACTGTCAGAGGTGCCACCTTATCAAAGAAAAGGTAAAGCCAGGCCCCGTCTGCCCTCTCAGGTGGATGTAAAGATCCCATGGAATTATTTAGAAGGTCAGGGGAATTATTCCCAGTGTCCTGGTGAACATTTACCCCTCAAATTAACATCACAAAAACAGATCTGATCATGATCACACTGCTACTTGTGGGATCTTGCTTAGGCTTTATTAATAGAGACAAAGAGTAGAATAGTCAGGATGATATATTAATCCCATAGAAAAGACTAGTTCATCTGCACCTGGACTATTGTGTCCAATAATGGAAAACCCACTTTAGGAAGGACATTAAACCTTTGAAGAGGGGATTTCACTGGAACATTTCCAGGGATGAGGGATTACAGTTATGTAGCTGGGATTGTTCACCTTAGAGCAGGGAAATTTAAAAGGAGATCTGATCGAAATGTTTAAGATTATGTGGAGTTTATATAAATTAAATAAAATGAAATTGTTTCCAATGTGTGAGGGGCCATTAACCAGAGGACACAGATTTACGGTGATTGGAAACAAGAAGCAGAGGTGACACGGGGATTTTTTTTATGCAATGGGTGTTTCGGATTTGCAATGTGTGGTCTGGTAGGCTGAAGGATACAGATTCAATAGTAGATTCCAAAAGGGAATCGGGTAGATATCTTAAGGCAGAAAAATGGAAGATTCTGGGAAAGAGCCCGGGTGAGGGACTAACTGGAAGCTCTTCAAAAGTGACAGCACAGACTTGATGGACCAAATGGCCTCCTTCAGTGCAATGCTATTCTATAATTCCTATGATTGTTCCTGCCTGTACTTTCCCAATATTCCTATCCTTTAAACGGGCGTTTGATAAAGTACTACATCACAACCATGTTACCAAATTAGAAACACATGGGATTAAAGGACCAATGTTAGCAGTGGCTCAGTTTGTCGCTCTCTCCCCAATCAGTCACAAGCTTCAAGGATCAAATGTCACTGCAGGACTTGATCACAAGAATCAAGGCTGACACTGCAGTGCAGTACTGAGGGAGTGCTGCACTGTCACAGGTGCCGCCTTATCAAAGAAAAGGTAAAGCCAGGCCCCGTCTGCCCACTCATGGGATGGAAAGATCCCATGGAATTATTTAGAAGGTCAGCGGAATTATTCCCAGTGTCCTGGCCAACATTTACCCCTCAAATCAACATCACAAAAAGAGATCTGATCATGATCACACTGCTACTTGTGGGATCTTGCTGTGCGGAAATTGGCTGTGTTTTTCCTACATTACAAGACTGACTAAACATTAAAAGGTACGCGTTGGTTGTAAATCGCTTTGGGACATGCAGTGGTCATAAAGGCGTTACATAAATGGAAGTGCTTTTTTTATTTTCAATGCCAGCAAGCAGGAACTTAGCTCCGTGACAGAAAACGGAGAGTATTGGAGAATGGTTGTTGTTCGGTCTGGAGGGAAGTACACAGTGGGGTTCCCCAGGGTCACTGTTGGGATCACTGTTGCTGTATGTTAATGTAATGGGCTTGTGTACAGACGGGATAATGTCAAAGTTTCCAGATGACAGGAAACTCAGAAATGTTAATAAAGAGTGTGAATGATAGTAACAGACTTCAGCAGGACAGAGACTGACTGGTGAAATGTACAGGAACATGGCAGATGTAATTTAACACAGTGAAGTGTGAAGTGAGACATTTGGGTAGGAAATATGAGGAGAAACAATATAAACTCAATGGTACCATTATAAAGTGGGTGCAGGATTAGAGAGAACTGGAGGTGTACACACACAGATCTTTGAAGGTAACATGTAGTTTCCTTGGTGTTAGAGAGAGGCACAGAGTAATAAAACTCAGGAGGAAATGCTGATTTTTATACATTCTTGGTTAGGTCCCAGCTGGAGAATTGTGTCCAATTCTGATCACCACACTTTGGTAAGGATGTCAAGGACTTAGTGAAGATACAGAGATGATTTACTAGAATGGTACCAGGGACCTGGGAATTCAGTTACGTGGAGAGATTGGAAAAGCTGGGATTGTTCTCTTTAGAGCAGTGAAGGGTAAGGGGAGATTTAATATAGAATTCAAAATCATGAAGGGTTTTGATAGAGTAATTAATGTGAAACTGTTTCCAGTGTCAGAAAGTTCAGTATTAAGAAGACACAGATTGAAGGTAATTGACAAAGAACCAGAGGTGAAATGAGGAGAATTTTCTTACACAGCAAGTTGTTGGGATCTGGAATTCACTGCCTGAAAACATGGTGGAAGCAGATTCAATAATATCTTTCAAAAGAGAATTCAGCAAATACATGAATTGGAATTTAAAAAGCTGGAATGTGGGGCAAGAGGAGGGGAGAGGAACTAATTAGATATCCCTTTCAAAGAGACTGCACTAACACAATGGGCCGAATATCCTCCTTCTGTGCGTCGGGTTTGTGATTCATGATCTGCCCGTGCCCGTTCTTGTTGAGGCAGGTGACACACAAAGCTTCTGCTGTCTCCTCATTTCCATGAATTCTACTTGCTGCCCAGGGTGACCCGCACTGCTGTCTGTCTGCACTGTTAACTGGGACAGAACTGTGTGTGAGGCTGGCTCGTGTTTCAGTCAGCATTCAGCTTTTAAAGGCAGTCTGTCCCTCTTAAAGGGAAGCTGCACTGAATCACAGGAGTCTGCGTGTGCTGACTGTGAATTCTGCAATTGGAAACAAGGTAAATGGAACATTAGGGCGGCACAGTGGCGCAGTGGTTAGCACTGCAGCCTAACTGCTCCAGCGACCCGGGTTCAATTCTGGGTACTGCCTGTGTGGAGTTTGCAAGTTCTCCTTGTGTCTGCGTGGGTTTCCTTCGGGTGCTGCGGTTTCCTCTCACATGCCAAAGACTTGCAGGTTGATAGGTTAATTTCCCATTATAAATTGCCCCTAGTATAGGTAGGTGGTAGGGAAATATAGGGACAGGTAGGAATATGTGGTAGGAATATGGAATTAGTGTAGGATTAGTATAAATGGCTGGTTGATGATTGGCACAGACACGGTGGGCCGAAGGCCTGTTTCAGTGCTGTATCTCTAACACTAAAACTAAAAAACTATAGAGGGCTTTGCAGTTCACGGATGTGGTGCTGGAGGCCTTAGTCATGGAGGGTGACAGGAGGAAAGAGGCCATGTTTCCATGGCGTGCGGCCGAGGCCCACAAGTAACGCTCTCTGAAGGGACTGGGAGAAGGTGGCCAGGGATGTCAATGCAAGAGGTGTGGGCCCGAGGACGTGGCAGCAGTGCCAGAAGAAGTTTAATGAGCTCACACGGGTGTTCGATGTCAGTGACTTCATCTCCAAATGGCATCTCCTACCCCCAACATCACCAACATCTCACACTGCTCAATGCACCACACCCCCATCACTCACCCATCAGGAGCACCTAACACTCAGGACTCACACCGAACATTCACATACTCCACCTCACCCTCACACACCTTCCACTGATACCAGCCTCATACCCACCTCTCACTGCCTCCACATACCTCCAGCTATTCAGCTATGGCAGGCACATCACCCAAATACAGTGAAACACAATTACTGATATTCCATCCCATCTCTTACAGGACAAGGTGGCCCATAATCACAGGCGAAGAAGTGAACCGGCGGGAGCCAGGCAGACCTTCATCCCCTGAGCCAAAGGGAGGAGATGGTTCTCCACATCATGGGACCGGCTGTGACAGAGCCCGTAGCATCCGACATGACCAAGAGCATTCAGGATGATGTTATGCACCTGCCTGATGTCCCTTCTTAACTCCCACCTCCCCCTCATCCTGCTGTCTGGGATGATGTACAAGCTGCAGATGGTGGGACCATGGACCTCCTGCTTTCCATCCCATTCCCAATCCCTCACCACAACCCTCCCCTTCTGATTTTGTACTTTCCAACGATAACTGAAAACTGCCAGCTTCCCAGTCACAGCAGCTCCAGGAGACAGAGAAAGAGCAGCAGCACAGCACTGATGGTGAAGCCCCATCACTTGCTCTGATACTCACAGCCAACAGCTCAAATACTTACACTGTGTGTGCTGTAGAGGCTGGTATAGAGTCAGAATCTGCACGTGGTGAGTCACCGAGCACGAGTGAGCTGCAGCCAGGCCACGGGGAAAGGATAGTTCATGTGTCAGCTCACCGGAGGGCAAGGTCACAAACGAGTTATTATACACAGGACTCAGATATAAACATTGCTGGAACAGCATGCAGGAGAATGCTGATCGACATGTACACTGAGATACTTTGTCCATTGACAGGCCTGTCCCACAGTCTGTTATCACTGTCAAGGAACATGGAGGAGTCCGGCTCCAACATGGCACAGGACATTGCACAGAGCTAGAAGCCTATTCCTTCCCCTGTGGAAGTGGTCACTAACTCTATGACAGCATTAGGGGACTCAGCTGCGATACAGTGTTTGGTGACCATTAGATTAGATTAGAACATTACAGCGCAGTACAGGCCCTTCGGCCCTCGATGTTGCGCCGACCTGTGAAACCATCTGACCTACACTGTTCCATTTTCATCCATATGTCTATCCAATGACCATTTAAATGCCCTTACAGTTGGCGAGTCTACTACTGTTGCAGGCAGGGCGTTCCACGCCCCTACTACTCTCTGAGTAAAGAAACTACCTCTAACATCTGTCCTATATCTATCACCCCTCAACTTAAAGCAATGTCCCCTCGTGTTTGCCATCACCATCCGAGGAAAAAGACTCTCCCTATCCACCCTATCTAACCCTCTGATTATCTTATATGTCTCTATTAAGTCACCTCTCCTCCTCCTTCTCTCCAACGAAAACAACCCCAAGTCCCTCAGCCTTTCCTCGTAAGACCTTCCCTCCATACCAGGCTATATCCTAGTAAATCTCCTCTGCACCCTTTCCAAAGCTTCCACATCCTTCCTATAATGCGGAGACCAGAACTGCACGCAAAACTCCAGGTGCGGTCTCACCAGAATTTTGTACAGCTGCAGCATGACCTCGTGACTCCGAAACTCGATCCCCCTACTAATAAAAGCTAACACACCATATGCCTTCTTAGCAGCCCTATTAACCTGGGTAGCAACTTTCAGGGATTTATGTACCTGGACACCAAGATCTCCCTGTTCATCTACACTACCAAGAATCTTCCCATTAGCCCAGTACTCTGCATTCCTGTTACTCCTTCCAAAGTGAATCACCTCGCACTTTTCCGCATTAAACTCCATTTGCCATCTCTCAGCCCAGCTCTGCAGCCTATCTATGTCCCTCTGTACCCTACAACATCCTTCGGCACTATCCACAACTCCACCGACCTTCGTGTCATCCACAAATTTACTAACCCACCCTACTACACCCTCTTCCAGGTCATTTATAAAAATGACAAACAGCAGTTGCCCCAAAACAGATCCTTGCGGTACACCACTAGTAACTAAACTCCAGGATGAACATTTGCCATCAACCACCACCCTCTGTCTTCTTTCAGCTAGCCAATTTCTGATCCAAAGCTCTAAATCACCTTCAACCCCATACTTCCGTATTTTCTGCAATAGCCTACCGTGGGGAACCTTATCAAACGCCTTACTGAAATCCATATACAGCACATCCACTGCTTTACCCTCATCCACCAGTTTGGTCACCTTCTCGAAAAACTCAATAAGGTTTGTGAGGCACGACCTACCCTTCACAAAACCGTGCTGACTATTGCTAATGAACTTATTCTTTTCAAGATGATTATAAACCCTGTCTCTTATAACCTTTTCCAACATTTTACCCACAACCGAAGTAAGGCTCACAGGTCTATAATTACCAGGGCTGTCTCTACTCCCCTTCTTGAACAAGGGGACAACATTTGCTATCCTCCAGTCTTCCGGCACTAATCCTGTCGACAATGACGACATAAAGATCAAGGACAAAGGCTCTGCAATCTCCTCCCTGGCTTCCCAGAGAATCCTAGGATAAATCCCATCTGGCCCAGGGGACTTATCTATTTTCACACTTTCCAAAATTGCTAACACCTCCTCCTTGTGAACCTCAATCCCATCCAACCTAGTAGTCTGAATCTCAGTATTCTACTCGACAACATTTTCTTTCTCTACTGTAAATACTGACGAAAGATATTCATTTAACGCTTCCCCTATCTCCTCTCATTCCACACACAACTTCCCACTACTATCCTTGAGTGGCCCTAATCTAACTCTAGTCATTCTTTTATTCCTGATATACCTATAGAAAGCCTTAGGGTTTTCCTTGATCCTATCCCCCAATGACTTCTCGTGTCCTCTCCTTGCTCTTCTTAGCTCTCCCTTTAGATCCTTCCTGGCTGGCTTGTAACTCTCAAGCGCCCTAACTGAGCCTTCACGTCTCATCCTGACATAAGCCTTCTTCTTCCTTTTGACAAGCGTCTTCAACTTATTTAGTAAACCACGGCTCCCTCGCTCGACAACTTCCTCCCTGCCTCACAGGTACATACTTATCAAGGACACGCAGTAGCTGCTCCTTGAATAAGCTCCACATTTCGATTGTGCCCATCCCCTGCAGTTTCCTTCCCCATCCTACACATCCTAAATCTTGCCTAATCGCATCATAATTTCCTTTCCCCCAGCTATAATTCTTGCCCTGCGGTATATACCTGTCCCTGCCCATCGCTAAGGTAAACCTAACCGAATATGATCACTATCACCAAAGTGCTCACCTACATCTAAATCTAACACCTGGCCGGGTTCATTACCCAGTACCAAATCCAATGTGGTATCGCCCCTGGTTGGCCTGTCTACATGCTGTGTCAGAAAACCCTCCTGCACACACTGGACAAAAACAGACCGATCTAAAGTACTCGAACTATAGTATTTCCAGTCAATATTTGGAAAGTTAAAGTCCCCCATAACTACTACCCTGTTACTCTCGCTCCTGTCAAGAATCATCTTCGCTATCCTTTCCTCTACATCTCTGGAACTATTCGGAGGTCGATAGAAGACCGGTGACCTCTCCTCTCCTGTTTCTAACCTCGGCCCATACTACCTCAGTCGACGAGTCCTCAAACGTCCTTTCTGCCGCTGTAATACTCTCCTTGATTAACAATGCCACACCCCCTCCTCTTTTACAATCTTCTCTGTTTTAACTGAAACATCTAAATCCCGGAACCTGCAACATCCATTCCTGCCCCTGCTCTACCCATGTCTCCGAAATGGCCACAACATCGAAATCCCAGGTACCAACCCATTCTGCAAGCTCACCCACCTTATTCCGGATGCTCCTGGCGTTGAAGTAGACACACTTTAAACCAAGTTCTTGCTTGCCAGTGCCCTCTTGCGTCCTTGTAACCTTATCCCTGACCTCACTACTCTCAACATCCTGTACACTGGAACTACAATTTAGGTTCCCATTCCCCTGCTGAATTAGTTTAAACCCCCCCGAAGAGCACTAGCAAATCTCCCCCCCAGAATATTGGTGCCCCCCTGGTTCAGGTGACGACCATCCTGTTTGTAGAGGTCCCACCTACCCCAGAATGAGCCCCATTGTCTCAGCTTCCACAGCAGCACAGACGGCAGACACCCAGCGTCTCAGTGATCCGGTAGATTACATGGATTGCTGAGGTGTCATCAAGTGGGATTTACAGTGGCTCCGTGGAGCATGAACCTGCTGTCCTCTCTCTGGATGACAGTATTTGTTCTCCCTTCACTGTCACTCCACCAATGTCCTTGCTGTTACTCATCAGCCAGCCCAGGCTGCTGCTGCCCATATCGAGGTGGTGCAGTCTGAATCCGAGCCCTCAGTGCCCAGAGCCGCTCGAGGACGTCCTCCAAGGCAATCTGCCGTCACCCCCCAGTGAAAGTCAGCAGCCTTTCACCAGCCATGCTGCAGTCACTGGAGAAACATTGTGTAGGAGCACAAGGCAGGTCGAGGGAACTCACACGACAGGCACCAAGGGAATACACAAGTGTGAATAGTTCAGTTTTGTTTGTTTAATTGGTGATGGATAGAGATGTTAATGAAAAGGTTTTTGTTGGTGGCTTTTATTGCAGGATGGTGACCAAGGGGACGCTGTCACGGGGCGTTCAGATGGGTGTAATGGTGGAGAATGGGGGGGATCCATGGTGGGACAGGGAAGTTGTCCTGTGGTATCTGGAATCTTGGCAGGGACTCTCCGACAGCCTGTCTGGGTCGAAGGCAACCAGGAAATATCCTCCCTGCCTCCTCCGCTTCCTCCTGAGGGAACCTCTGGATTCCTGGTGCCAATGACTGTGTCCTCATGATGGTGATGATATGAAGGGTGCAGCAGAACACCATGAACTTGGACACCTGCTCCAGTGTGTACTGGAGGGCTCCCCCCGAGCGGTTCAGACATTGTAAGCATTGCTTCATCACACCGATGGTCTGTTCCACTGTGTTCCAGCTGGAGTGTTTGTTTGACTGGCAGTGGAAAGTGGGTTTGGGGGTGTAGGAGGTATAGCTCTGTCTGGGGTGGGGGGGGTCCATTGTCTCTGAGGAACCGCATTCCGGTTTTCCATGGCGCTCCGAAATATTGGGACCAGCTGACTGTTTCAGAATGAAGGTATCCTGGCTGGTGCCAGGATAGTGGACATTCACCAACATGATGTACTGGGCATGCTCACACACCAACTGCACATTAATGTAGTGAGAGTTCCACCAGTTCCTGTATCTCTCCCCGTTGTCAAGGGGACCCCGCAGAGCCACCTACACCATCACGAATCCCGATATCCTGACAAAGTCACAGGACCTTTCATCCTGCTTCTCTCTGCTGAGGATTGGACACAGGGCAGTCTTTGAGGTGGACAGGGGTAGACACTGAATGAGGGTCCACTGATAACCCACAAGCCTGAGGATTGGACACCGGGCAGTCTTTGTAGATCCAATAGTTGGATACAGAGACTTACCAGGTACACCAATAATAGCGAGGATGGGATCGTAAATCGTTTCAATCATCTTCAGTGCAAAATAGATCCGCCATTCTAATGTTATCCAAAAATAATCTGCAGCAATTTCGCCAAGCCAATAGGATAAACTCCTGCTGCCCATTGTTGTAAGATTCCAATCTATTGTTCTCTGATTCTGACCCATTGTTGTAACATTCCAATCTATTGTTCTCAGATTCTGACCCATTGTTGTAACATTCCAATCTATTGTTCTCAGATTCTGACCCATTGTTGTAACATTCCAATCTATTGTTCTCAGATTCTGACCCATTGTTGTAACATTCCAATCTATTGTTCTCAGATGCTGACCCATTGTTGTAACATTCCAATCTATTGTTCTCAGATTCTGACCCATTGTTGTAACATTCCAATCTATTGTTCTCAGATTCTGACCCATTGTTGTAAGATTCCAATCTATTGTTCTCAGATTCTGACCCATTGTTGTAACATTCCAATCTATTGTTCTCAGATTCTGACCCATTGTTGTAACATTCCAATCTATTGTTCTCAGATTCTGACCCATTGTTGTAAGATTCCAATTCATTGTTATCAGAATCTGATCTATCCTCTCCATCTCACTGCAGCCACGGATCCCTCTTCGTGTCAGGGTTGATGCTCCAACTGAAACTATGGGATAGCACTTTGAATGGAGCCCATTCTTAATAGAAGAGGGAAACCCTCCAGTGATGCAATTAGTGTCCATAGTGACTGACATTAATTACAGTCACTGAACAAACAGGTTCAGTCAACCCCTTTCAATCCAACACTTTTTGTACCACAATAAAGTAAAAGATTTACCCGGTTTAGATAGGATATATGAGGTTTGTTGATTGAAAGAATGGTGGACATAGCAGGGGCACTGGCCAGAATCTTACAATCCTCCTGAGATATGAAAGAGTTGTCAGAGGACTGGAAGGCTATAAATGTCACACCCTGTTTCCAAAAGGAGAGATTCGATAAACCCTATAACTACCGACCAGTCAGTGTATGTTGGTGTTTGGTCATTTCTAGAGGCCGTAGCCCAGTGCAAATAGATATCTTGCTTGGGAAAACAGGCTATAATAAATAACACGTGCCAGTGAGGATAGAAATAGGAATATGGTGCAGTTAAACACGTGGCTGAATGGCTGGTGTAGAAGGGAGGGTTTCTGATATCGAGACGATTGGGATCTCTTCTGGGACAGATGGGACCTTTACAAGAAGGACGGGTTGCATCTAAACTGGAGGGGCACAAATATCCTGGCTGCGAGGTTTGCTAGCGTCCCTCGGGAGGGTTTAAACTAGTGTGGCAGGGGGTGTGAAGCAGAGCAGAAGGACAGAAAGTGAAATAAATGAGGGGGAACAAGTAAATAAGGCCAGTAAGATGAAGAGGAAGAGCAGGCAGGGAGATGTTGCGGAGCACAGCGGGACTGGCGGTCTGAAGTACATTTGTTTCAATACAAGAAGTATAACAGGTAAGGCAGATGAACTTAGAGCTTGGATTAGTACTTGTAAATCTGATGTTGTTGCTATTACAGAGAATTGATTGAGGGAAGGGCAGGATTGGCAGCTAAATGCTCCAGGCTTTAGAAGCGTTAGGCGGGATATACGGGGTGTAAAAGGGGTGGGTGAGTTGCATTACTGGTTAAGGAGAATATCACAGCTGTACTGCAGGAGGACACCTCGGAGGGGGCATGCCGCGAGGCAATATGGGTGGAGCTCAGGAATAAAAAGGGAACAGTCACGATGTTGGAGGTTTACTACAGGCCTCCCAACAGCCAGTTGAAGGTAGAGGAGCAGATATGTGGACAGATTTTGGAAAGATGTAAAGGTTGCAGTGGTGGGTGATTTTCACTTCCCAAATATTGACTGGGACTCACTTAGTGCTCGGGGCTTGGATGGGGCAGAATTTGTGAGGAGCATCCAGGAGGGCTTCTTGAAACAATACGTAGATAGTCCAACTAGGGATGGGGCCGTACTGGACCTGGTATTGGAGAATGAGCCCGGCCAGGTGGTCGAAGTTTCAGTCGGGGAGCATTTCCGGAACAGTGACCATAATTCCATAAGTTTTAAGGTACTTGTGGATAAGGATAAGAGTAGTCCTCGGGTGAAGGTGCTAAATTGGGGGAAGGCTAATTATAACAATATTAGGCAGGAACTGAAGAATTTAGATTGGGGGCGGCTGTTTGAGGGTAAATCAACATCTGACATATGGGAGTCTTCAAGCGTCAGTTGATTTGAATCAAGGACCAGGATGTCCCTGTGAAGAAGAGCGATAAGTTTGGCAAGTTTCTGGAACCTTGGATAACGCGGGATATTGTGAGTCTAGTCAAAAAGAAAAAGGAAGCATTTGTAAGGGCTGGAAGGCTAGGAACAGACGAATCGTTTGAGGAATATAAAAACAGTAGGAAAGAACTTAAGCAAGGATTCAGGAGGGCGAAAAGGGTTTATATGAAGTCATTGGCAAACAGGATTAAGGAAAATCCCAAGGCTTTTTATACGTATATAAAGAGCAAGAGGGTAACCAGGGAAAGGGTTGGCCCACTCAAGGACAGAGAAGGGAATTCTACGTATGGAGCCAGAGGAAATGGGCGAGGTACGAAATCAGTACTTTGCAACAGTATTCACCAAGGAGAAGGACTTGCTGGATGATGAGCCTAGGGAAGGGAGTGTAGATAGTCTCAGTCATCTCATTATAAAAAAGGAGGAGGCGTTGGGTGTCTGGCAAAGCATTAAGGTAGATATGTCCCCAGGGCCTGATGGGATCAGGCCCAGAATACTGAGGGAGGCAAGGGAAGAAATTGCTGGGGCCTTGACAGTAATCTTTGCATCCTCATTGGTGGCAGGTGAGGTCCCAGAGAACTGGAGAATAGCCACTGTTGTTCCTTTGTTTAAGAAGGGTAGCAAGGATAATCCAGGAAATTATCGGCCGGTGAGCCTGAAGTCAGTGGTAGGGAAATTATTAGAGAGGGTCTTCGGGGCAGGATTTACTCCCATTTGGAAACTAATGGACGTGTTAGCGAGAGGCAGCATGGTTCTGTGAAGGGGAGGTCGGATCTCACTAATTTGATTGAGTTTTTGAGGAAGTGACGAAGATATTTGATGAAGGAAGGGCATTGGATGTTATCTATATGGACTTCAGTAAAGCCTTTGACAAGATGGCAGACTGATAAAAAATGTGAGTCACATGGGATCAGAGGGGAGCTGGCAAGATGGATACAGATCTGGCTCGGTCATAGAAGACAGAGGGTAGCAGTGGAAGGGTGCTTTTCTGAATGGAGGGATGTGACTAGTGGTGTTCCACAGGGATCAGTGCTGGGACCTTTGCTGTTTGTAGTATATATAAATGATTTGGAGGAAAATGTAGCTGGTCTGATAAGTACGACACAAAGGTTTGTGGAGTTGCGGACAGTGATGAGGATTGTCAGAGGATACAGCAGGATATAGATCGGTTGGCGACTTGGGTGGCGAAATGACAGATGGAGTTTAATCCGGAAAAATGTGAGGTAATGCATTTTGGAAGGTCTAATGCAGTTGGGAAGTTTACAGTAAATGGCAGAACGCTTAGGAGTATTGACAGGCAGAGAGATCTGGGCGTACAGATCCACAGGTGACTGAAAGTGGCAACGCAGGTGGATAAGGTAGTCAAGAAGGCATATGGCATGCTTGCCTTCATCGGTCGCGGCATAGAGTATAAAAATAGGCAAGTCATGCTGCAGCTGTACAGAAATATAGTTAGGCCACACTTACAATATTGCATGCAATTCTGGTCGCCACACTACCAGAAGCACGTGGAGGCTTTGGAGAGGGTACAGAAGAGGTTTACCAGGATGTTGCCTGGTCTGGAGGGTATTAGCTATGAGAGGAGGTTGGATAAACTCGGAATGTTTTCACTGGAACGACGGAGGTGGAGGGGCGACATGATAGAGGTTTACAATGTTATGAGCGGCATGGACAGAGTGGATAGTTACAAGCTTTTTCCCAGGGTGGAAGAGTCAGTTTTTGGGGACATAGGTTTAAGGTGAGAGGGGCAAAGTTCAGAGGGGATGTGCGAGGCAAGTTCTTTACGTAGAGGGTGGTGACTGCCTGGAACCTGTTGCCGGGGGAGGTGTTGGAAGCAGTTACCGTAGAGACGTTTAAGAGGATCTAGACAAATACGTGAATAAGATGGGTATAGAGGGATCCGGACCCCGGAAGTGCAGAAGGTTTTAGTTTAGGCAGGCATCGTGATCGGAGCAGGCTTGGAGGGCTGAATGGCCTGTTCCTGTGCTGTACTGTTATTTGTTTGTTCTTTGACATTCAGCACTGATAGGGTAATGGAAAATCATGTCTGATAATCTTAATCAAGTTAGTTGATGACATAACTGTGAGTGTTGATGAGGATAATGTGTTTTGTCTTATGTATATGGACTTTCAAAAGGCCTGTGATCAAATGACATTTCGTTGACTTGTTATGAAAGATGGAACACATGGATTAATGTGACAGTGATAATGTGGATATGACACTGACTCATGGACAGAAAGCAGAGAGAAGTGGTGAACAGACATTGTTCAGACTGGGGGAGGGGGAGTATACAGTATTGTGTCTCAGGGGTCCGTATTGGAACTAGCGCTGTTCCTGACATACAAATAGATATATGAATGACATAGACCTTTATGTAAATAAAAACATAATTTCATGTCTTTCAGATGACATGAAACTCATAACAAGGGTGGCAAAAGGACAGACCACAGAATCATCCAACCTCACAGACCTTGTTTTTGAAAGAATTATTCCGGATTCATATCCAACCACAATTTATTTCTCATTCTAATTTATTTGTGTGTGGTTATCGTGTCAGTGTCTGCGTGAATGCAGTATATTTTAATTATTTTATTTAGATTCAATTAGAATTTTGAAATGTAATAAACTTACTTCTAGTTTAATCTCAAGAAAACCTGTCTGATTGGTTCTTTCACGATCACAACAAACACTCACTGAGGTGGTAAGCACGTCCACTGTTAAAAATGAATAAACCTTGTTGTGATCAAATAAACACGAGGACAAATGGGGAGACTGGGACCCATCCTCATCTGCTTTCGACAGACATCTGGAAGTTCCAGTGACCATAACCCAACAACAAACGAGAAATTGGAGTCACAGGGTTACACATCATAGACACTGTCCCATTGGCCCACCGTGTCCACGCCCGCCATCAGGCCTATCTATTCTAATCCCATTTTCCAGCACTTGGCCCGTAATCTTGTACGGTATGGCGTTTTAAATGCACATCTAAATACATCTTAAATGTTGTTGTGAGGCTTCCTGACCTTCACCCCTTCAGGCATGTGTTCCAGATTCCAACCACCCTCTGGGTGAAAATAATTTTTCCTCAAATTTTCTTTATACCTCCTGCCCCTTAATTTCAGTCTTTGCCCCCCTAGTTATTGACACTTCTGATAGGGGAAAAGGTTTCTTCCTATCTCAGTCCTTATAATTTTGTGCACCTCAGTCAGGTCCCCAGTCAGCCATCTCTGCGCTAAGGAAAACAACTCGAGCCTATCCAGTCTCTCTTCATAGCTGAAATTCTCCAGCCCAGGCAACATCCTGGTGAATCTCCTCTGCAGCCTCCCCAGTGCAATCACATCCTTCCTATAGTGTGGTGACCAGATGTGTACACAGTACTCCAGCTGTGCCCTCACTAGCGATTTATACAGCTCCATCATAGCCTCCCTGCTCTTACATTCTATAACTTGGCCAATCAAGGCAGGCACGTGTCCCATATGCCTTCCTAACCACCTTATCTCCTTGTACTGCTGCTTTCAGTAATCTATAGACAAGTACACCATGGTCCTTCTGACCCTCTGTACTTCCAGGGGTCCTCCCTTGCATTGTATATTCCCTTGCCCTGCTATTCCTCCCAAAATGCATCATCTCACATTTCTCAGGATTAAATTCCATTTGCCACTGTTTGCCCATCTTAATAGCCCATCTATATCGTCCTGTTATCTAAGGCTTCCCTCCTCACTATTTTCAACACCGTCAATTTTCGTGTCATCTGCGAACTTACTGATCATGCCTCCTATATTCACGTCTAAATCATTGATGCATACTACAAACAGCAAGGGTCCCAGCACCGATCCCGGTGGTACACCACTGGTCACAGGCTTCCACTCGCAAAAACAGCGCTCAACCATCACCCTCTGCCTCTAGCCACTAAGCCAATTTTGGATCCAATTTGCCAAATTACCCTGGATCCCATGGTCTCTTACCTTCTTAACCAATCTCCCATGCGGGACGTTATCAAAAGCCTTACTGAGGTTCATGTAGACTACATGAACTGCTTTATCCTCATTGACACATCTAGTCACCTCCTCGAAAATTCAAGCAAGTTTTTTAGACACGATCTCCCCCTGACAAAGCCATGCTGACTATCCCTGATTAATCTCTGCCTCTCCAAGTGGAGATTAATCCTGTCCTTCAGATTTTTTTCCAATAGTTTCCCAACCACTGATGTTAGACTCACTGGCCAGTAATTACCTGGTATATCCCTGCTACCCTTCTTGAATATGGTACCACATTCGCTGTCCACCAGTCCTCTGGTACCCCTCCTTTGGCCAGAGAAGTGGCAAAAACAACTGATCCTGAGAAAACAATTACAAATTTCAAAGCAGTTTTATTGTGTTTTCCACTGCTAGAGCACTAAAATATCCACATTCGAAGCCAGTACCCTCCGAAGCCAGCGCAAACGAACACGTGAACATACGAATTAAGAGCAGGAGTAGGCCACTCGGCCCCTCAAGCCTGCCTTGCCATTTAATAAGATCATCGCTAATCTGATTTTAACCTCAACTTTAACTTCTCACCTACCTCCGATAACCTGTTACCCCCTTGTTTATCAAAAATCTATCTACCTCTGCTTTAAAATATTTAAAGACTCTGCTTCTACTGCCTTTTGAGGAAGAGAATTCCAAAATCTCACAACCCTCTGACAGAAAGAAATTCTCCTCTTTCCTGTTTTAAATGGGCGACCCCTTATTTTTAAATAGTGACCCCTAGCTCTAGATTCTCTCACAATGGGTAACATCCTTTTCCACATGCACCCTGTCAAGACCCCTCATGATCGTATATGTTCCAATCAAGTCGCCTCTTACTCTTCTAAACTGCAGCGGATACAATCCTAGCCTGTCCAATCCTTCCTCCTAAGACAATCCACCCAATCCAAGTATTAGTCTCGTCAACCTTTTCTGAACTGCTTACAATGCAGTTACATCATTCCTTAAATAAGGAGACCAGTACTGTACACAGTACTCCAGATGTGGTCTCACCAATGCCCTGTACAGCTAAAGCATAATCTCCCTACTTCTGTATTCAATTCCCCTCATGATAATCAATAACATTCTATTAGCTTTCCTAATAACGTGCTTTACCTGCATACTAACCTCTTGCGATTCATGCAGTAGAACACCCAGATCCCTCTGCATCTCAGAGCTCTGCAATCTCTCACCATTTAGATAATATGATTCTTTTTTATTCTTCCTGCCAAAATGGACAATTTCACATTTTTCCACATTGTACTCCATTTGCCAGATCTTTGCCCACTGACTTCACATATCTATATTCCATTTTTAACCTCCTGATGTCCTCTTCACAACTTACTTTACTGCCTAACTTTGTGTCATCAGCAATTTTAGCAACTATACCTTTGGTCCATTCATCCAAGTCATTTCTATAAATTGTAAAATGTTGAGGCCCCAACATTGATTCCTGTGTCACACCAATCATTTCACCTTGCCAACCAGAACATTACCCATTTATGCCTACCTTCTGTTTCCTGTGAGCTAGCAAATCTTCTATCCATGCCAATATGTTACCCCCTACACCATGAGCAATAACGTTTGATGTGACACCTTATCAAATGCATTCTTGAACTCTAAGTACAGTACATCCACCTGGTTCCCTTTCTCCACAGCACATGCTACTTCTTCAAAGAAATCGAATAACTTTTGTTAAACATGATTTCCTTTTCAGAAAACCATGTTGACTCTGCCTGATTATCTGATTTTTCTAAGTGTCTGCTATTACGTCTTTAATAATAACGTCTCACATTTTCTGCAAGACAGATATAAAGCTAACTAGCCTGGAGCTTCCTGCTTTCTGTCTCCCTGTCTTTTTGAATAAAGGAGTTCCATTTGCAATAAAGGAGTTACATACAGAGTAAAGTAACTCGGTACAGGTTAACATCCTATCAGTTGAAAAGTTGAGTAACAAATTAAAAGCAAAATACTGCGGATGCTGGAAATCTGAAACAAAAACAAGAAATGCTGGATTCACTCAGCAGGTCTGGCAGCATCTGTGGAAAGTTGAGTAATGTGGCTGGACAGTTAGGGGTTACTCTCCGTCCAAAAGCTCGGAAATCCGAAATCCTCAGACCCATGTGCAACCATTTTTCACTTGAAGCTGAAGACTCACACAGGGTTAGAATTACTAACAGATAGAGTAATGTTAGCTATGGTAAAACTAGAACAGAAGAGACGAGAATTAGAATTCCAGAGAGGGCGAGAAAGAGCAAAGTGAAAGGGAAAAAGTAAGAGTATTCCAGAAGGAGAATGAAGAAAGGGAGTTGAGGTGGCTCAAACAACTAGAGAAGACCCAATACGCCCAGTGAAGGCACAGCTAGTGAGGGAGCTACCCCGAGATCAGAACCATGCGCCGAGCTCTTAAAGTTCTCCCAGTTCATGAGAAAGTTCAATGAGGAGGATGGCGGAATATTTTGTCACTTTTGAAAAACTTGCAAAGCAGCTGAAATAGCCCGCAGAGAGATGGACACTGTTTTTGCAAAATAAAATAACAGGAAAAGCCCATGAGGTTTATTCACTGTTGCCAGATGAAAGTTCATCAGATTTTGTGATGACTAAAAATGCTATCCTGGGTACATACGAGATAGTACCAGAGGTGTACCAGCAAAAATTCTGAACCCTTCGAAATCGGCTTGACTAAACTTACCTCGAGTTTGAAATAGGTAAGCAGCTTCGGAACATAAGAGCTGGAGTAGGCCATTCAGCCCATCGAGCCTGGCCCGCCATTCAATATCATAATTGCTGATCATCCACTTCAATGCCTTTTTCCCTCACTATCCCCATATCCTATTATGTCACTGGTATTGAGAAAACTGTCAATCTCCACTTTAAACATACACAATGACTGAGATTCCACAGCCCTCTGGGGCCGAGAATTCCAAAGATCACAACCTTCTGAGTAAAGAAATTTCCCCTCATCTCTGTCCTAAGTGGCTTCTCTGTTATTTTAAAATTGTGTCTGCTGGTTCTAGACTCCCCAACCAGAGGAAACATTTTACCAGCATCTACCCGGTCTAGCCATTTCAGTATCATGTATGTTTCAATGAGATCATGGTGGGTGTGTGGAATGCGCTGCTAGCGGTGGTAGTAGAAGCAGATACATTAGGGGCATTTAAGCGACTCTTGGCTAGGTACATGGACGATAGTAGAATGAAGCGTAGGTAGTTACTTAGATCTTGAGTAGGTTAAAGGTTCGGCACAACACCGTGGGTCGAAGGGCCTGTACTGTGCTGTACTGTTCTATGTTCTATGACCTCTCGTTCTTTGGAACTCGAGAGAATACAGGCCCAGTTTCCCCACTCTCTCTTCACAGGACAGTCCCGCCATCCCAGGAACAAGTCTGGTGAATCTTCATTGCACTCCCTCTATGGCAATAATATCCTTCCTGAGGGAAGGGGACCAAAACTGCACACAGCACTCCAGGTGTGGTCAAACCAAGGTTCTATACAATTGAAGCAAGGCTTCACTACTCTTGTACACAAGTCCTCTTGTGATAAAGGCTAACAGACCATTAGCCTTCCTAATTGCTTGCTGCACCTGCATGTTAGCTTTCAGTGACTTATTGACAAGGACACCCAGATCCCTTTGTACATCTACACTTTCTAATCTCTTACCATTTAAGAAATGCTCTGCGCATCTGTTCCTCCTACCAAAGTGGAAAACCTCACATTTGTCCACTTTATATTGCCTCTGCCATGTTCTTGCCCACTCACTAAGTCTGTCCAAATTCCCTTGAAACCGCTTTGCATATTCCTCACAGCATGCATTCGCACTTATTTTGGTATCATCTGTGAACTTGGAAATATTACTTTTGTCCTCATATCCAAATCATTGATATATGTTGTGAACAGCTTGGGCCCAAGCATTGATCCATGCAGCACCCCACTAGTCGCAGCTGGCTAACGCAAGAATGCGCCATTTATTCCTACTCTCTGCTTTCTGCCTGTTAACCAATCCTTAAAGCATACACATATATTATCTCCTATTCCATGTGCTTTAATTTTGTTAACCGATCTCTTGTGGGAGACTTTATCGAAAGCCTTCGGAAAATCCAAGCATACCACGTCTACGGACTCCCCTTTACCAATTCGGTTAGTAACATCCTCAATAAAAACACCAACAGGTTCGTCAAGAATGATTTCCCATTCATAAATCCATGTTGACTATGCCCAATCAGATCATTATTATCCAAGTGTCCATTTATCACATCCTTTGGAATAGATTCCAGCTTTTTGCCAACGACTGATGTAAGGCTAACAGATCCTTAATTTCCGGTTTTCTTTCTCCCTCCCTTCGTAAATAGTGGAGTGACATTTGCTACCTTCCAATCTGCAGGAACCGCTGTGGACTCTAGAATTTTGAAAGATGATCATCAATGAACCCACTATCTCCATAGTTATCTCTTTCAACACTCTGAGATGCAGGATATCATATCCTGGGGCCTTGTCAACCTTCAGCCCCATTATTTTCTCCAATGCAACTTTCTTCCTAATACTAATTTCCTTCACGTCCTCATTCTCCCGAGTCCCTTGGATCTCTAATTCTGGGAGATTTCTTGTATCTCCCTCAGTTAGGACAGACACAAGATAATCATTTAGCTTCTCTGCCATTTCTCTGTTCCCCATTATAAATTCTCCTGACTTTGCCGCAATGGACCCACATTTGTCTTAACCAAACGTTTCCTTTTTATGTATCTCTAGAAGATTTTACAGTCTGTTTTTATGTTTTCTTTTGACCAGTAGATATTGACACTCAAGATGGAGCCCACATATGTAAACCTCAGATCGTTCCCGAGGAGTTCAAAAACTCGCTCTCCCTCCCATTAAAACCCACAAAGAGGGGCAAGAGGTTCAAAGAGCCAGGCTGGTTGCTTTGCAGGCTGATGAATTTCCTCTTATACACAAGGCCTTAACACCAAAGGGAAACACTTCCCTTGTCTCCCCGAATACCAGAGAATAAAAGGAGGATGATTGGATCCCGGCTAGCCATGGGCTAGAAGGAAAAGCTGGACACACGGGGGCCCATCCTCAAGCCAAATAGGACGGTACTGAGAGCTGGAGTAATGGCCGACGATCTGTATGTTTCCACTGTAATAAGGCAGATCACCATCGAGCTGAATGATGGAAATGACGGGGAAAACCTGTAGGATTAATCAGAGTCCACTAGATCAGTGCAGGAAAACGGGCCCCGATGGAAAGCACGGCAGATCAGACTGTGCCTCTAACTGCGGCAGTCAGACCCAGTAAACCTACCACAGAGAGTGCGGGAAAACTTAACAAAATCACCGAGAGTTACCTGGAATTTGTATCCCAAGAAAAAGTGTTCCCACACTCCTCCAATGAGGCAAGCAAGCCCGTAGTCAGACTGAGGGATAGAGGGGCCACCCAATCCCTTCTGCTGGGAAAAGTCATGACCTTCCTCCGAGCGTGCAGTGAATGCTCGAGTGTTAGTGAATGGTATCGGAAGATGGTCTTTGTCCATACTTTTATATCGGGTGCAGTTGGAGTGTGACCTAGTTTCAGGACCGCTAACCATGGGGATTGTACCTAGTTTACCGGTGGATGGGTCAACCTAATCCCAGGTAATAATCTGACAGGGGAAAAGGTGCAGCTTCCCAAGTAGTTCTCGAGAAATCAAAAGAGGTCAGGGAGAAAGAGCAGTTACAGGGGAAGGTCCCTGACATTCTCCCTGATTGTGTGGTGACTCGGTCCATGGCCAAACAATCCTTTGAACTGACACTGCAGATGGATTATCCTACTGGCTGGTTGTCTGAAACCTTCTTTCGGAAGGTAATGGACCCAAAGGATGTGTTAAACAGATCTTCCTTAGTTGAGGCTCAGCAACAGGACCCAGTGTTAAAAATATATCACAGACTGTCCAAACCAAAACTGAAGCAGAGGGAGTTTCAAAGTGCTACTATTTAAAGAATGAGGTGCTGATGAGGAAGTGGAGACCTCCTCACAGTCCTGCATATGAAGAGTGGACAGTGGTTCACCAGATAGTGGTGCCGCTGAGGTCCACTTAAAGAAATATTAAGAATGGCCCACGAACTTCCAATGGCTGGACATGTCGGTGTATGAAAAATCGAAGCCCACATAAGACAGCATTTTGACTGGCCACAACTCCACAAAGATGTGGTGGAGTTCTGTAAAACTGGTCACACGTACCAGGTTGTGGGGAAGCCTCAATCTGCAGTTAAACCTACACCCCTAATTCCCATACCAGCTTTTGGGGAACCCTTCAGCAGAGTGTTGGTGGATTGTGCAGGACAACCGCTGAAAACAATAGAGGGATTACCAGTATCTTCTCACCATTTTGGATGTGGTGACCCGATTCCCAGAGACCATTCTCCGGAACAACTATCTCTGCCAAGGTAGTTGTGGAGGGGCTAACCCAATTCTTTACCCGATATGGGCTGCCTGCTGAGATCCAGATGGACCAGGGTAAACATTTTATGTCTTATCTTTTTGAAACGGTCATGGGTAATCTGGACATAACCCAAATAAAGTCCAAGGCTTACCAACCACAGTGACAAGGGGCTTTGGAGCGGTACCACCAGACCCTAAAAACAATGATCAGGCCATACTGCTATGAGAAACCCCATGACTGGGACAGAGGGCTGGGATTTCTCCTGTTGCCTATCAGGGACTTAACCAATGATTCCACTGGCTCTCGTCTCTTTGAATTAGTTTTTGGACACGAGGTGAGAGGTTCTCTTAAACTAATCAAGGAGAAGTTTTTGGGACAGAGGAACGAGTCTTCCGTGTTAGACTACATTTCCATGCTCTGGGAGCGGCTCAGGGGAGCCTGTGCAATGGCTCAGGAACACCTAAAGATCTCCCAGGCAGCTGTGAAAATGTAAACATAAAGAAATGTCAAGGTTAGAACATTTCAGCCAAGAGACCATGTATTGTTACTACTCCCAATGCAGGGGGAATCCATGAAATCCCGGTTCAGTGGTCCATATCGAGTGGCAAACGGAATAGCCAGGTAAATTATTTAATTGACACCCCAGACCAAAGGAAAAAAAATTAAAGGCTGTGGAGGGGACAGACAACTACAGATCTGTCAGACAGTCAGGAGGGAAGGATTGAAAAGAATCCTGAGGACAGGTTAGAGGAGGGCCAGGAGGAATACCAACTGGAATTTCCGATTCTCCGATTAGTCAACCCTGAAATGTTAGATAAATTAATCCCCACACTCTCCTCCTTAAATGCAGGTCCAAGAGGCACCCTAAATAGGCTGCAAACAGCATTTATATAAACATGCAATGGCAAGGAAAGGTCCCAAACATGCAAGCCAATGGTGAGGGTGATGCCTTACTTAGTCGAAGTGCCGCAGGAGAGTTCAGTGAAAGCTGGACAGACATCTGCGAACACTAATATCCCTGAGAATATAGGGCAGATTAGAAAAAAAGATCCTCCCCATAGTAAAGGGAAAAGTGAAGGGAAAATACCCTCAAGTAACCAGCACTTGTGTACCTCACCAGAAAGCTAAAAGTGAGCTCAGTGTGGATATACCCACTGAAGAACCCAATGATCAGATCCCAAACCCAAATCTAATCAAACCCAACAATTTCAAAGCAGAACTCAGTAAGAACAAAGGCCCAGAGGAAATCTCAGACACCTCACAGGGGTGAAAGAAACATGTTATTACTCACTGTCGGTTTAGGGAGAACGATTATCAAGGTGCAGGAACCTGAATGGTTAAAGCTTCATTGCAGGAGAGATAAAAAAAATATATAGTAGCTGTTGATGCATTGTCCAGGGTCGAAACCGACACATAACCATCCCAGAAAAAAAACTCCAACACAATTAAATCAGCACAACTGCAACAGAAAATGTCAGCTGCAGTAATTCTAAGATTAATGTGTGAACTTGAGAAGTGATTATTGGGAATAAATGTGTGTTTCCGTCTATTTCTTCCCACAATTCTGCAATGAAATGCTCCTATTATCACATTTGCAGTGTCAAGATAACAAAATATGCCAAATGAGCAATTTTAATTCATAGATTGGAAACTTACACTAAATATTTAATGGAAAAATCCGACAGTTAAACTTGAAAAAACTGGCAGCCAAGATGGCCACTGCAATTGGCATCTGAAATACTTTTACACATTCCAAGGCCGACAACAGGAGACACGTCTGATGGACCTGGACCCAAATCACAGGCTTGTTCTAGAGATTGAATGACCTAAGCTTACAATCATTGACATGGCATACAAGGCCACCCTGACACACTGACTTTGAAAGAGCAAACTCCTCCAAGTGTAAATACTGGTATCCTGAACCCTGGGGAGATAGAATTTTCCAACCTTGAATCTCATTATAAGTGTCTAGAGAATACAGTGAGGCAGTCATGAGACCTTCTGCCCATCTCTGTGAAAGCTGTTAGTTTCTGCTGGACAAAGACAGACAAGCCAGTGGTTCAAATTGTGCAGAAGCAGAAGGGTTGTGTCCCTTCTCTCTCTTCAGATAACATCACAAGTTTGAAAACCACATCCGACTGTGGTCCCTCGAAGTCTATATATTACTACAGACAGAGACATCAGGGAAAGGAAGACACCTACAAGTCTGCCTCCAAGAAATCCCTGAGCCATGTGAGCCAGCCACAAAGGACACTTCAAATAGCCAAAGACTTCAAGAATACAACTTCAGCCAGAAGACCTCCGAATCGTCCAACCTCACAGAATGAGTATTTTATTTTTATATTTATTCTGGACTCCAATCCACAAAAAAATTTACTTCTCACACTGTAATCTATTTCTGTGTGATTCTCGTGTGGATGTTTTTTAATGTTAAGTATAATAAACTCACCTCTTTCGTGTTTCAACTTTCTAAACTCCTCTCAACTTTCTGTGGTATTGAGTTCTCAGTGTCGGATATATGCTTCCCTTTTCTGTCTTATCTTACCATATAGGATCCTTGACATCCATGGGATTCTGGATTTGGCCGCCTCACTCTTTTCCTTTGTGGGAACATGTTTACCCTGAACCTCTTGAATCTCCACTTTGAATGCCTCCCAGTGCTCTGAGACTGATTTACCTTCAAGTAGCTGTTTCCAGTCCACTTTTGCTCCGCGGTTTAGTAAAATTGGCCTTGCCCCAATTAGAACTCTAACTCCTATTCCATGTCTGTACGTTTCCATAGTTATGTTATAACTGACTGAATTATGATCACTCCCACCAAAATGCTCTCCCCTGACAATCCATCCACCTGCCCATCGTCATTTCCTAAAACAAAGTCTAAAACTGCACCCTTTCCTGTTGGACTTTCTGCATGCTGGACAAAAATGTTGTCCTGAATGCACCTCAAGAAATCTGCTCCCTCAATTCTTTTCATACTAAAACTATCCTCGTTAACATCGGGGTGATTCATATACCCTACTATTACTGCCCTATTGTTCTTGCACTGCTCAGAGACTTGCCTACTTATCTGCTCCTCTATCTCCCTCTGACTATTTGGCTGTCGAGATCACACTCCCAGCAGTGGTTCCTTAGCTGAATCCATATGGCCTCACTTGATGAACCTTCCAACATAACATCCCTCCTCACAGCTGCAAAAGATTCCTTGACCAGAATTGTCAATCCCCTCCTTTCTTAACCCCCTCCCTATTGCGTCTGAAAACCCGGTAACCAGGAACGTTGAGTTGCCATTCCTGTCCCACCTTAAGCCATGTTTCTGTAATAACTATGATATCATACTGCCACATGTCTATCTTTGCCCTCCGCTCATCTGCTTTATTTGCAGAACTCCATACATTGAAATAGATACCCTTGAGCACTGCCAAACCTTTTTTTCATTTTCTCACCCTCATTTCCTCTGTCTTCCAGACTCATCCATTAATTTGCCACCTTCCATTTTCATTTCTGATTTTTTCCCAGCTGAGTCGACCCTCAGGTCCCCCACCTCCCTGCTAAACTAGTTTAAACCCTCCCCAACAGCACTAGCAAAACGTTCCGCAAGGAGCCCAGTCCTGGCTCTGTTCACGTGCAACCCGTCCGGCCTGTAAAGGTCCCATCTCCCCCAGAGCCGGTCCCAGTATGCCAGGAATATGAATCCCTCCCTCCTGCATCATCTTTCCAGCAACACATTCGTCTGCCTTATCTTTCTATTTCTATACTAAGTTGCACCTGGCACTGGGAGTAATCTGGAGAATTCTACTTTTTGACTATGTTTGAGGTCCTGCTTGCTAATTTCTTTCCTCGCTCCCTAAATTCTGACTGCAAGACCACATCCCTCTTTCTACCTATGTCGTTGGTTCCCATGTGGACCACGACTTCTGGCTGTTCCCCTCCTCATTCAAGATGCTCTGCAGTCGCTGAGTGACATCCTTGACCCTGGCACCTGGGAGACAACACACCATCCTGGATTCACGTCTGTGGCCACAGAAACGCCAGTCTGTTCCCCTGACTATTGACTCACCTATCACTATGGCTCTTCCAGTCATCCCTGTATGCCGCTCTGCGGCTGAGCCACCCGTGGTGCCATGGACTTGCTGTGGCTGCACTCCCCAGGAGAATCAGCACTTCCCTCAGTATACAGAACTGAATAACTGTTGGAGAGTGAGATGCACTCAGGGGTCTCCCCCACTACCTGCCTGATAATTTTTGACTGCCTGCTGATCACCCATTCCCTCTCTCCCTGCATGCTCTTCAGCAGTGTGGTGACCACATCTATGAACATGCTAAAGCTGAATAAACTGGTATATGAGAAGGAAGAACGTGCAGGGTTCCGGGAAGAAGGCAGGGAATGGGATTAGGTGAATTGTGCATTCGGAGAGCCGGTGCAGACACGATTGGCTGAATAGTTCCTTCTGTGCTGTAATAACACTGCAATGGGGAATCTCAGATGGGTGTAATGGTGGAGAATGGGGGATCCATGGCGGGAAAGAGAAGTTGTCCTGTGGGAACCGGAATCTTAGCAGGGACTCTCCGACAACCTGTCCGGCTGGAAGGCATACAGGAAATATCCTCCCTGCCTCCTCCTCAGGTAGCCTCCGGATTCCTGGTGCCAATGCCTGTGTCCTCATGATGGTGATGATATGAAGGGTGCAGCAGAACACCATGAACTTGGACACCTGCTTCAGTGTGTACTGGAGGGCTCCACCCGAGCGGATCAGACATCGGAAGCATTGCTTCATCACACCGATGATCTGTTCCACCATGTTCCTGGTGATTCCATTGCTCACATTATACACATGGTAATTTTGTGAGGTTGGTTGGTGTGGGATGTGTTTTGGGGGTGTAGAAACATGAGCTGTGTCTGGAGGAATTTCCTTTGCCTCTGAGAAGCCGCATTCTGGTTCTGCAAGGAGCCCCGGAGTATTGGGACCGGCTGACTGCTTTAGAATGAAGGTATCCTTGCTGCTGCCAGGATAGTGGACATTCACCAACATGATGTACTGGGCATGCTCACACACCAACTGTACATTAATGGAGTGTGAGTGCTTCCAGTTCCTGTACCTCTCCCCGTTGACATGGGGGCCCCGCAGAGCTACCTACACCATTAGGAATCCCGCTATCCTGACAAAGCCACGGGATCACTCATCCTGCTTCTCCCTGCTGAGGAAGAAAATGATGACATAGATGGTTACCCTCACCTCCCAGAATTATCAATGGACAACACACAGGCCTCGCAACTACTTTTCAGTTAGTTTAACATCATTGGTGAGTCAGGTTTTAGAAGTTATAATCAGGGAAAAATCAACACACACTTGGAGAGGTTTGAGTTATTTAAGGATTGTCAGCACGGATTTCTAAAAAGGCAGATCATGCTTGACTGAACGAATTGAATTTATTTCGATGATCTGAGAAGGTTGATGAAGGGAATGTGGTGGATGTTGTATGCATGGATTTTATGAAATTGTTTGATGAACAACCACAAAAAAGCTTGGTTAACAAAATTGAATCTCAGGAATAGCATCCATTTGGATCAAAAATTGTCCAAATGACAGAAAAAAGAGAAATGTGTTAAATGGTTGTTTTTCAGACTGGAGGATGGTAGACAGTGATGTTTCCCAATGGTCAGTGCGAGGA
Organism: Heterodontus francisci; assembly: GCF_036365525.1. Taxonomy (NCBI): domain Eukaryota; kingdom Metazoa; phylum Chordata; class Chondrichthyes; order Heterodontiformes; family Heterodontidae; genus Heterodontus; species Heterodontus francisci. The sequence goes on along the minus strand of NW_027140128.1, from coordinate 2,593,683 downwards.
ATACTGTGCTTTTTTTTTTGCTACATATAAATGACATGGATCTTGGAATACAGAGAATAATTTGCATTTTTTCTGATGATTGCAATCTTGGAGGATGTCACAAACCACCTGCAACATGATATAGATCGGCTAGCAGAATGGACAGAGAAGTGGCAGGTAGAACTTAATAAAGAGGAGTGTGATGTGATTTATTTTGTCAGTTGGAAAAGGAAGGCAATATAGACTTAATGACACAGTTCTAATGATTGTGCAGGAACACAGGGACCTGGGGCTCCATATGTATTGATCTTTGAAGGTGCCAGGACATATTAGGAGGGTGTTTAGCAAATCATATCAGATATTGGGATTCATCATTAGAGGCAAAGATACAAAATAAGGGAAGTTATGCGGAACCTTCATAAAGCTTTGGTTAGACACCAACTCGAGAACTGTGTACAGCTCTGGTCACCACACTGCAGGAAGGATGTGAAAGTCCCTGAGAGGGTGTAGAGGAGATTTACCAGAATGATTCCAGGGATGGGAGTTTAGTTACAAAGTGAGTATGGAGAAGATGGAGTTGTTCTCCTGGTGTAAAGGAGATTGAGAGAGATTTGATAGAGGTGTACATGATTATGATGGACTTAGATAAGATAGACAAGGAAAAGCTGTTCCCATTAACTGATGAAACACAGACTAGGGGACACAGATGGAAGGTTTCGGGTAAGAGATACAGGGGGAATATGAGGAAGAACCTTTTTACACAGTGGATGGTAATGAGCTGGAACTCACTGCCCATGTGGGTGGTGGAAGCTGAGACAATCAATGATTTCAAAAGGAAACTGGATGGACACCTGAAGGGAATGAACTTGCAGGGATACGGGAATTGAGCGGGGAAGTGGAACTGACTGGATTGTTCCAAAAACAGCTGGCATGCAGAGGCTGAATGGCCTCCTTCTGTGTTGTAAATGACTATCGATTTCTACCACTCTCTGTTGGATATGTCTCCTGCTCCTGCCTGGAACGATCCAGATACATAGACGGTCAATGAAACTGTGACCTTAACGGCCACTGACAACTCCGTCCTAACCCTGGTGTGAGGCTCCAGGTTGTGTTACAGGAAGTGACACAGCTCTGTGACCACCTCCTTATTGAATCAGAGTCATCTCAAACACTGCTCCTGGGATAGGTGCAGGTAGGAAAAGTGCTCTTGGAAAATCCGGGGTGGGTAGTGCACAGCCCCCTCCTCCTCCCTCTTTACAGAGCTTCCCCTCTCTGCAGCCTCTGCTCCATTTGTTGGTCATGTGACAGACCCAGTTTCACTGCAACTACAGTCCCCATACCTCGTCCAGAGTTGGGTCACCAAATCTACTGTCCTCCCTGCATGTCTGCAGCAGCTCACAACACAACCTCCAGAAAACCATCCACAGCACCTCCACTAACTTTACAATAGCAGAAGTAAGTCAAAAGCCCCTCACCTGTCAGTTGGATGCCTGGTCCTTTCAAATTCATCCTTTGAATGTATGTTCAACTGAGAGTTCAACTGAGCGGTCATTGGACATGCACTGACCAAGTTTCAAAGAAGTACATCAAAGCTGCTGCTATGGTACATTGACATCACTTTCAAATCCACCCTCAAAGGAACAACACATACAAGGTACAATTGAGCTAGAGCCCTGCCCAGCTTGGGACAGTGTGCAGGCCACAGTAGAAGTGTCCGGCTGTGAAGACCACGCGAACAGCACATAGATGACACGACTGGGCTGGAGCCCCGCCCAGCATGGGATATTGTGCAGACCGCACTGGAAGTGGCCGGCTGTGCGATTCACATCTCTTTATGAATCCCAGCTTCTGTACCGACAGCAGCAGTTTTGCTGCAGAGTCTATAATCCTGGCTCGGGACACATACAGAGGGAAATAAATTCACTTTACAAGGAGAACAGAAAAAAGAGTGAAGTCGAAAGATTTGCAGGTTATGTGAAATGGACAGGGGAAAGTGAATAAATGGAGAGGTGATGCCATGGAGAGATTCAAACACACGAATGAGAATATTAAAATTAAGGTGCTGCCAGACCGGGAGCCAATGGAGATCAGTGAGCACAGGGGTGATTGGTGATCGGGATTTGGTGTGAGATCGGATGCAGGCAGCAGAGTTCTGGATGGGCTGTGGTTTATGGAGGTTTATAACTGGGAAGGGTGACCAAGATGGAATTGGAATAGTCAACTGTGTATTTAACTGTGATGTGGATGAGGGTTTACGCAGTAGAGAGGCTGAGGCAGAGGTGGAGATGGGTGATATCACAGAGATGGTTTTCAGCAGGGTTGGTGATGGAAAGAATATGGAGATGAACTCAGCTCAGGTTTAAATATAACACAGAAGTTGTAAACTGTCTGGTTCAAGCTCAGATATTGGGCAGGGTGGAGTATGTGCTTCCCAGATAGGGGATGGAGTTTGTGATGGAGACCAATGACACTGGCTTCAGTCTTCCCAAAATTTACATTACAGAACAGTATTTCAGTGAAACAGTGTTTAAAGATCTCCTGGCCTGAAATAGAGACAGCAACAGCAGCAAAGATGAGAGAGTAAATGACAAGAACTGTAATACAGTTCACAATGGTTTGTTGAGCTAATAGCTGGAGATATTCACCAGGCATACAACGGCAACAAGAAGGGCAGAGTAAATTACAGGAGCAGTAATGCAGTCAAACATGGTTTAAAGAATTAATAGCTAGATAGAGAGACTTACCAGGGACACCAATAATAGCCAGGATGGGATAGTAAATGTATTGAATAATCTTCAGTGCGAGATAGATGCGAGTGTTAATTGAGTACCGATCATAATATGTAGAAAGATAGTAAAGATCCGAGGATAAACTCCTGTCCATTGTTGTAACATTCCCATCTATTGTTCTCAGATTCTGACCCATTGTTGTAACATTCCAATCTATTGTTCTCAGATTCTGACCCATTGCTGTAACATTCCAGTCTTTTGTTCTCAGATTCTAACCTATCCTCTCTCTATCTCTCTGGAGCAGCTGATCTCTGAAAGTGCCGGGGCTGATGTTGCCACTGACACTATGGAATAACACATTGAAAGAATCCCCTTATTAATAGGAGATGGAAAACGTCCAGTGACACAATTAGGGTCCATGGAGACTGACATTAATTACAGTCACGGAACAAACAAATTCAGTTAACCCTTTTCAATCCAACACTTTAGTACCACAATAAAGTTGAATATTTATCCAGTTTGGATGGGATGTATGGGGGTTGCTGAGGGAAGCAATGGTGGAAATAGCCGAGGCACTGGCCAGAATCTTCTAATCCCCCTTGGATATGGGCGTGATGAGAGGTTTCCACAGGCTCACCACTCTTTGGGTGAAGAAACGTCTCCTCATCTCAGTCCTGAAGGTTTTACCCCATATCCTTAGACTATAACCGTGGTTCGGGAGTCCCCCACCATCGGGAACATCCTTCCTGCATCTACCCTGTCAAGTCATGTTGGAATGTTATAGGTTTCGATGAGATCCCTCCTCACTCTTCTGAATTCCAGTGAATATAATCCTAACCGACTCAATCTCTCCTCCTACGACAGTCCTACCACCCCAGAAATCAGTCTGGTAAAACTCTACTGCACTCCCTCTATAGCAAGAACATTCCAAGTGTGGCCTCACAAAGGCTCTGTATAATTGCAGCAAAACATCCCTACTCCTGTACTCGAATCCTGTCTCTATGAAGGCCAACATACATTCTCCTTTTTCTACCGCCTGTTGCACCTGCATGCTCACCTTCAGTGACTGGTGTACGAGAACACCCAGGTCTCGCTGCGTATTCCCCTCTCTCAGTTTATAGCCGTTCAGATAATAATCTGCCTTCCTGTTTTTGCTAGTAAAGTGGATAACTTCACATTTATCCACATTATACTGCATCTGCCGTGCATTTGCCCACTCACTCAACTTGCCCAAATCACCCTGAAGCCTCTCTGCATCCTCCTCACAACTCACCCTCGCACTCAATTTAGTATCATCTGCAAATTTGGAGATATTACATTTAGTTTCCTCATCTAAATCATTAATATATATTGTGAATAGTTGGGGTCCTAGCTCCGATCCCTGCGGTACCCCACCAACCACTGTCTGACATTGAGAAAAAGATCCGTATGTTCCAATGCTTTGTTTCCTGTCTGCCAACCAATTTTCTATCCGTCGCAATATACTATCCCCAGTCTCGTCCACTTTAATTTTACATGCTAATCCCTTACGTGGAACTTTGTCGAGAGCCTTCTGAAAGTGCAAATAAACCACACCCACTGGCTCCCCCACATCAACTGTACTGGTTACATCCTCGAAGAATTCGAGCAGATTTATCAAGCATGATTTCCCTTTCATAAATCCACGCTGACTCTTCCCGATTCTCCTGTTCTCTAAGTGCTCTGCTGTAAAATATTTAATAATGGACTCCAGGATTTTCCCCACGACCGATGTCAGGCTGAATGGTATATAATTCCCTGCTTTCTCTCTACCTCCCATTTTTAATAGTGGGGTAACATTAGCTACCTTCCAATCTGTAGGAACTGTTCCAGAGTCCATAGAATCTTGGAGGATGACCACCAATGCATCCGCTATTTCTAGGGCCACAACCTTAAGTACTCTGGCATGTAGATTACCAGGCCCTGGGGATTTATCGGCCTTCAATACCATCTCCATCCCCAACACCATTTCTCCACTAATACTGATTTCTTTCAGTTCCTCTCTCTCACTCAACCCTGTATTCACCAACATTTCTGGTATGATATTTGTGTCCTCCTTTGTGAAGACAGAACTAAAGTTTGCATTTAGTTGGTCAGCCATTTCTTTGTTTCTCAGAATACATTCCCCTGTTTCTGACTGTAACGGACCTACATTTGTCTTCGCCAATACTTTCCGCTTCACATACTTTTACAGTCAGTTTTTATGTTCCCCGTAAGCTTACTCTCATACTCCATTTTCCCCTTCTCAATCAATCCCTTGGTGCTCCTTTGCTGAGTTTTAAACTGCTCCCAATCCTCAGGTCTGTTGTTTTTTCCTGGAAAATTTATATGCCTCATCCTTGGATCTAATGCTATCTCTAATTCTCCTTGTAAGCCATGATTTGGCTCCCTTTTTCGTTTTACTTTTGCGCCAGACAGGGATAAACAATTGTTACAGTTTATCCATGTCCTCTTTGAATGTTTGCCATTGCCTATCCAGGGTCATCTCTTTAAGTAACGTTTCCCAATGTATCATCGACACCTCATGCCTCATACCTTCGTAGCTTACATTATTAAGATTCACGACCCTAATCTCAGAATCAACCAGGACACTCTCCATCATGATGAAGAATTTTATCATATTATGGTCGTTCATCCCCAAGGGATGTGGCACAACTAGATTGTCAATTATTCCTCTCTCATTACACAATAACCAGTCTAGCATGGCCTGTTCTCCAGTTGGTGCCTCAAAGAATTGGTGCTTAAAACCATTCCGTATATTCTCCAGGAATTCCTCCACAATGTATTGTGACCAATTTGATTTGCCCAATCTATATGCAGATTCAAGAAACCCATAATTACAGATGTTCCTTTATCGCATGCGTCTCTAATTTCCTGTTCAATGCCATTCCCAAATTCAGCACTACAGGCTGGGGGTCTATATGCAACCCCCACCATGGTTTTTTGCCCCTTCGTGTTTGTCAACTCTACCCATACATATTCGACATCGTCAGATCTAATATCCTGCCTCACTATTGCGTTCATTTCCTCTTTAACCAGCATGCAACTCCACCAAGGGTGGAGATAGGGCGTTTTACTGATGGTGTGAATATTTGGTAGGAAACTCATCTCAAGGCATCTCAAGGTTAACTATGTAACCGAGTATGTGAACAGTTTTGGTTAGTCTCAAGCATTTACAAAGAAGAGGAATGAAGTGTGTAACAAGGAAATGTTTGGAGCAGAGACAGAAAACAATGACTTCAATCTTCTCAATATTTAATTGGAATTGCAGATGTGTGAGGTAATACATCTTGAAAGGATGAATGAGGAGAGACAATACAAGTTAAATGGTGTAACTATAAAGCAGGTGAAATAACAGAGACACTTGGGGTGTTTGTACACAAATCTTTGAAGGTGGCAGGAAAGTTTAACTAGACAGTTAATAAATATATGGGATCCTAGGGTTTATAAATAGAGGCAAAAAGAACAAAAGCAAGGACATTATGTAAAAAATATATATAAAATACTAGTTCAGCTGCACCTGGAGTCTTGTGTCGAATACTGGGAACCACACTTTAAAAAGGACATGAAGCCTTCAGAGAGGGCACTAGAATTTGTCCAGGCATGAGAAATTACAGTTGTGCAGCTGGGGTTGTTCTGCTTAGAGCAGGAAACTTTCAGAGGATATTTGACTGAGGTGTTTAACATTAGGAAGGGTTCAGATAAATTAAATAAAGAGAAACTGTTTCCACTTTCCAAGGGGCCGTTAACCAGAGACACAGATTTAAGGCGATTGATAAAAGAAGCAGATATGAGGATTTTTGTTTCTGAGTGGTTTGGATTTGGGAGGCACTGTCTGATAGGCTGATGGATACAGATTCAATAATAGATCCCAAAAGGGAATTGGATAAATATCCGAAGCAGAAAGAAATTCAAGAATCTCGTGAAAGAGTCAGGGAGTGGGACTAACTGGATTGCTCTTTGAAAGGGTCAGCACAGACTTGATGGGCCGAATGGCCTCATTCAGTCTAATCTATTCTATGATTCTATGATTGCTCCTGCCTGTACTTTCACAATATTCCGATCCTTTCAACATGCGTTTGAGAAAGTACCGCATAACAACGACACAGGTAGGAAGAGAGATGGGGATTAAAGACAGAAATTCAGGGAGCTAGGGTGGAAGCTGAGAGCGAGAACAAACAGAGTTGTTATCTCTGGGTTGTTGCCCGTGCCACGTGATAGTGAAGCGAGGAATAGGGAGAGAGAGGAGTTGAACACGTGGCTGCAGGGATGGTGTAGGAGGGAGGGTTTTGGTTTCCTGGATAGTTGGGGTTTTTCTGGAGTAGGTGGGACCTCTACAAACAGGATGGTCTTCACCTGAACCAGAGGGGTACCAATATCCTGGGGGGGAGATTTGCTAGTGCTCTTCGGGGGTGGGGGGGGGGGGTTTAAACTAATTCAGCAGGGGAATGGGAACCTAAATTGTAGTTCCAGTGTACAGGATGTTGAGAGTAGTGAGGTCAGGGATAAGGTGACCAGGACGCAAGAGGGCACTGGCAAGTAAGAACCTGGTTAAAGTGTGTCTAGTTCAATGCCAGGAGCATCCGGAATAAGGTGGGTGAGCTTGCAGCATGGGTTGGTACCTGGGAGCTCGATGTAGTGGCCATTTCGGAGACATGGGTAGAGCAGGGGCAGGAATGGATGTTGCAGTTTCCGGGATTTTGATGATTCAGGAAGAACAGAGAAGATGGTAAAAGAGGCGGGGGGGGGGGGGTTGGGGGGGTGGCATTGCTAATCAAGGAGAGTGTTACAGCGGCAGAAAGGACGTTTGAGGACTCGTCTACTGAGGTAGTATGGGCCGAGGTTAGAAACAGGAGAGAGGTCACCCTGTTGGGAGTCTTCCATAGACCTCCGAATAGTTCAAGAGATGTAGAGGAAAGGATAGCGAAGATGATTCTCGACAGGGACGAGAGTAACAGGGTAGTGGTTATGGGGGACTTTAACTTTCCAAATATTGACTGGAAATACTATATTTCGAGTACTTTAGATGGGTCAGTTTTTGTCCAGTGTGTGCAGGAGGGATTTCTGACACAGCATGTAGACAGGCCAACCAGGGGCGATGCCACATTGGATTTGGTACTGGGTAATGAACCCGGCCAGGTGTTCGATTTAGATGTAGGTGAGCACTTTGGTGATAGTGATCACAATTCGGTTAGGTTTACCTTAGCGATGGGCAGGGACAGGTATATACCGCAGGGCAAGAATTATAGCTGGGGGAAAGGAAATTATGATGCGATTAGGCAAGATTTAGGATGTGTAGGATGGGGAAGGAAACTGCAGGGGATGGGCACAATAAAAATGTGGAGCTTATTCAAGGAGCAGCTACTGCGTGTCCTTGATAAGTATGTACCTGTCAGGCAGGGAGGAAGTTGTCGAGCGAGGGAGCCGTGGTTTAATAAAGCAGTTGAAGCGCTTGTCAAAAGGAAGAAGAAGGCTTATGTTAGGATGAGGTGTGAAGGCTCAGTTAGGGCGCTTGAGAGTTACATGCGAGCCAGGAAGGATCTAAAGGGAGAGCTAAGAAGAGCAAGGAGAGGACACGAGAAGTCATTGGCGGATAGGATCAAGGAAAACCCTAAGGCTTTCTATAGGTATATCAGGAGTAAAAGAATGACTAGAGCTAGATTAGGGCCAATCAAGGATAGTAGTGGGAAGTTGTGTGTGGAATCAGAGGAGATAGGGGAAGTGTTAAATGAATATTTTTCGTCAGTATTTACAGTAGAGAAAGAAAATGTTGTCGAGGAGAATACGGAGATTCAGACTACTAGGCAAGATGGGTTTGAGGTTCACAAGGAGGAGGTGTTAGCAATTTTGGAAAGTGTGAAAATAGATAAGTCCCCTGGGCCAGATGGGATTTATCCTAGAATTCTCTGGGAAGCCAGGGAGGAGATTGCAGAGCCTTTGTCCTTGATCTTTATGTCGTCATTGTCGACAGGATTAGTGCCGGAAGACTGGAGGATAGCAAATGTTGTCCCCTTGTTCAAGACGGGGAGTAGAGACAGCCCTGGTAATTATAGACCTGTGAGCCTTACTTCGGTTGTGGATAAAATGTTGGAAAAGGTTAGAAGAGACAGGATTTATAATCATCTTGAAAAGAATAAGTTCATTAGCGATAGTCAGCACGGTTTTGTGAAGGGTAGGTCGTGCCTCACAAACCTTATTGAGTTTTTCGAAAAGGTGACCAAACAGGTGGATGAGGGTAAAGCAGTGGATGTGGTGTATATGGATTTCAGTAAGGCGTTTGATAAGGTTCCCCACGGTAGGCTATTGCAGAAAATACAGAAGTATGGGGTTGAAGGTGATTTAGAGCTTTGGATCAGAAATTGGCTAGCTGAGAGAAGACAGAGGGTGGTGGTTGACGGCAAATGTTCATTCTGGAGTTTAGTTACTAGTGGTGTACCGCAAGGATCTGTTTTCGGGCCACTGCTGTTTGTCACCTTTATAAATGACCTGGATGAGGGTGTAGAAGGGTGGGTTAGTAAATTTGCGGATGTCACGTAGGTCGGTAGAGTTGTGGATAGTGCCGAAGGATGTTGTAGGGTACAGAGGGACATGGATAGGCTGCAGAGCTGGGCTGAGAGATGGCAAATGGAGTTTAATGCGGAAACGTGTGAGGTGATTCATTTTGGAAGGAGTAACCGGAATGCAGAGTACTGGGCTAATGGGAAGATTCTTGGTAATGCAGATGAACAGAGAGATCTTGGTGTCCAGGGACATAGATCCCTGAAAGTTGCTACCCATGTTAATAGGGCTGTTAAGAAGGCATATGGTGTGTTAGCTTTTATTAGTAGGGGGATCGAGTTTCGGAGCTACGAGGTCATGCTGCAGCTTTACAAAACTCTGGTGAGGCCGCACCTGGAGTATTGCGTGCAGTTCTGGTCACCACATTATAGGAAGGATGTGGAAGCTTTGAAAAGGGTGCAGAGGAGATTTACTAGGATGTTGCCTGGTATGGAGGGAAGGTGTTACGAGGAAAGGCTGAGGGACTTGAGGTTGTTTTCGTTAGAGAGAAGGAGGAGGAGAGGTGACTTAATAGAGACATATAAGATAATCAGAGGGTTAGATAGGGTGGATAGTGAGAGTCTTTTTCCTCGGATGGTGATGGCAAACACGAGGGGACATAGCTTTAAGTTGAGGGGTGATAGATAGAGGACAGATGTTAGAGATAGTTTCTTTACTCAGAGAGTAGTTGGGGCGTGGAACGCCCTGCCTGCAACAGTAGTAGACTCGTCAACTTTAAGGGCATTTGAATGGTCATTGGATAGACATATGGATGAAAATGGGATAGTGTAGGTTAGATGGTTTCACAGGTCGGCGTAACATCGAGGGCTGAAGGGCCTGTACGGCGCTGTCATGTTCTAATTCTATTTCTAATAACAGCCATGTTTCCAATTTAGAAACACATGAGATTAAAGGACCAATATCAGCCGTGACTCAGTTTGTATCTCTCTCCCCTTTCAGTCACAAGCTTCTAGGATCAAGTGTCACTGCAGGACTTGATCACAAGAATCAATGCTGACATTGCAGTGCAGTACTGAGGGTGTGTTGCACTGTCAGAGGTGCAGTCTATCGAATGAAACTTTAAACCAAGTTGCAGTCTGTCCTCTCAGGTGGATGTTAAAGATCCCACCGCACTATGTAGAAGCAGAGCAAGGGAATTATTCCCGTTGTCCTGGTCAATATTTCTCCTTCAATCAACATCACAAAAACTGATCTGATCATCATCACATTGCTGCTTGTGGGATCTTGCTGTTCAGAAATTGTCTGCCCTGTTTCCTACATTACAAGTGTGACTACACTTTAGAAAGTCCTCATTTGTTGTAAATCACTTTGGGACATGCAGTCGTCATTCAAGGCGCTATATCAATGAAAGTATTTTATTTTCAATGGCAGCATGCAGGAAATTAGCTCAGTGACAGAAAGCAGGCAGTAGTGGAGAATGGTTATTGTTCAGTCTGGAGGGAAGTACACAGTGGGGTTCCCCACGGTCACTGTTGGGATCACTGTTGCTGTATGTTAATGCAATGGGCTTGTGTACAGAGGGGATAATGTCAAAGTTTCCAGATGACAGAAAAGTTGGAAATGTTAATACACAGTGAGAAGGATAGTAACAGACTTCAGGATGATGGAGACTGACTGGTGAAATGGGAAGGAACATGGCAGATGTAATTTAAGTGATATGTTTTTGCAGGAAGCGTAAGGGAAGGCAATATAAACAAATGGGTATTGTTTAAATGAGGAGACAGGAACAGAACAACTTGGAGTGTATTTACACAGATCTTTGAAGGTCGCACGAAAAGTTGAGAATATTATTCACCGATGTTCAAACTTATGACAGAGGCCAGGTAGACAATTCTATTGAGAACCAAGCTGAATATAGAGGGTCCAGAGGGGAAGTGAAAAAGCAAATAACAGAAGCAAAGAGAGAGCATGAAAAGAGACTGGCAGCTAGCATTAAAGAAAATTCCAATGTTTTATGCAAACATATAAATCGTAAAAAGGGTAGTAAAAGCAGGAATGGGGCTGACTCAGCACCAGAAATGGGATTTACACATGGAGGCAGAGGGCATAGCTGAGGTACTAAATAAATACTTTGCATCTGTCTTTAACAAGGAAGATGATATGGAATCCTTTCCTTTATTGGTCGAGGTATAGAATATAAGAGTAGGGAGGTTATGCTGGAACAGTAATACTCATTGCTTAGGCCACATCTTGAGTACTGTGTGCAGTTCTGGTCACCTCATTACAGAAAGGATGTAATTGTACTAGAGAGGGTACTGAGGAGATTTATGAGGATGTTGCCAGGACTGGAAAAGTGCAGCTATGAGGAAAGATTGGGTAAGCTGAGCTTGTTCTCCTTGGAACAGAGAAGGCTGAGGGGAAATCTGATTGAAATGTACAAAATGTTGAGGGGCCTGGTTAGAGTGGAGGTGAAGGGTCTATTCCCCTTAGCAAAGAGGTCAGTGACAAGGGGGCATAGATTTAAAGTGATTGGTAGGAAGATTATAAGTGAGCTGCGAATTTTATTTTTCACCCAGCGGGTGGTGGGAGTCTGGAACTCACTGTCCGAAAGGGTAGTTGAGGCAGAAACGCACAACTCATTCAAAAGGTGTCTGGATAGGCACCTCAAGTGCTGTAATCAATCAAATGCTGGAAGTTCGGATCGGAATGGATGGATCGTTTTACAGACAGCATAGACACGATGGGCCAAGTGGTCTCTCTCTGTGCCATAAACTTTCTATGGTTCTAAGATGCAACCCAGGCAATATTGAAAGAGGAGGTAAGTCAGACACTAGTGGGGTTTAAAATTGATAAAGAGGAAGTATTAGATAGGCTGTCTGGACTTAAAGAGGACAAGGCACCAGGACCAGATGGGATGTATCCAAGGATACTGAGGGAAGTGAGGGTGGAAATCACAGAGGCACTGGACATAATTTTTCAGTCTTCCTTGGACTCGGGGTGATGCCAGAGGACTGGAGAATTGTAAACGTAACACCCGTGATCAAAAAAGGGTGTAAAGATCAACCCAGCAACAACAGACCAGTCAGTTTAACTACAGTGGTGGGAAAACTTCTAGAAAAAATAATTTTGGGCAAAATCAATAATCACATGGACATATGCGAGTTAATTAAGCAAGCCAGCATGGATTTCTTAAGGGAAAATCATGTTTAACTAACTTGATGGAGTTTTTTGAAGTGGTAACAGAGAGAGTTGATAAGGGTAATGCTGTTGATGTGGTAAACATGGATTTTCATATAACAGTCTATTCAGTTTCAATGGAACCTGCCTCCACCACACTCAGGCAGTGCATTCCAGACTTTTAACCAGTCACTGCGAGCAAAAACATTTTAACACAGTGCCACACAACAGACCTGTGAGCAAACTTGCAGCTCATGGAATAAAAGGGACGGGGGTTGCAACATGGATACGAAATTAGCTGAGTGACAGGAAACAAAGAGTAGTGGTTAATAGATGTGTTTCAGGCTGGAGGAAGGTTTGTGGTGGAGTTCCCCAGGGATCAGTGTTCGGATCCTTTGTTTTCCTGATATATATTAATGACCGACACCTTGGTGTACAGGCAACAATTTCAAAGTTTACAGATGATATGAAACTGGAAGCATTGTGAACTGTGAGGAGGATAGTGAAGAACTTCAAAAGGACATTGAAATGTTGCTGGAATGGGAAGACAGGTGGCAGATGAAGTTCAATGCAGAGAAACGTGAAGTGATTCATTTTGGTAGGAAGAACATGGAGAGACAATGTAAAATAAAGGTTACAATTCTAAAGGGGGTGAAGGAGCAGATCAACCTGGGTGTATACGTGCATAAGTCATTGAAGGTGGCAGGACAGGTTGAGTGAGCATTTAATAAATCATATAAGCCCATAGGCTTTATTAATAGGGACATAGAGTACAAGAGCAAGGATGCTATATTGAACTTGCATAAGACGCTACTTCGGCCTCAGCTGGAGTATTGCATCCAGTTCTGGGCACCACACTTGAGGAAAGACGTGAGGGCATTGGAGAGAGTGCAGAAAAGATTCACGAGAATGATACCCAGGATGAGGAATTTCAGTTATGAAGATAGATTGGAGAAGTTAGGACTGTTTTCCTTGGAGAAGGCTGAGAGTTGATTTATTAGAGGTTTCAAAAATCATGATGTGTCTGGACAGAGTAGACAGAGAGAAACTGTTCCCACTCGTGAAAGGATCAAGAACGAGAGGGCACAGATTTAAAGTAATGGGTAAAAGGTTCAAAGACGACATGAGGAAAAGCTTTTTTCACACAGTGAAACAGGGTCTGGAATGCACTGCCTGAGAGTGTGGTGGAGGCAGGTTCAACTGAGGCTGAATAGACTTTAATCTGAGAAGGAAGAGTGTGCAGGTTACATGGAGAATGCAGGGAACGGCATTCGGTGAATTGTTCATTCAGAGAGCCAGTGCAGACACGAAAAGCTGAATTGGTCCTTCTGTAATATATTAATTCTGATTGTTTCATAGCAGGATGGTGACCAAGGGGACGCTGTGATGAGGCGTGTCAGATGGGTGTAATGGTGGAGAATGGGGGATCCATGGAGGGAAAGGGAAGTTGTCCTATGGGAGCTCGAATCTTAGCAGGGTCTCTCCGACAGCCTGTCCGGCTGGAAGGCATCCAAGAAATATCCTTCCTGCCTCCTCCTCCTGAGGTAGCCTCCGGATGCCTGATGCCAATGCCTGTGTCCTCATGATGGTGATGATGTGAATGGTGCAGCAGAACACCATGAACTTTGACACCTGCTCCAGTGTGTACTGGAGGGCTCGCCCCGAGCGGTTCAGTTATCAGAAACATTGCTTCATCACACCGATGGTCTGTTCCACCATGTTCCAGGTGACTCCATTGCTCACATTATACACATGTTAATTGTGTGAGGTTGGTTGGCGGTGGGGGTGGTTTGAGGATGTAGAAACATGAGCCGTGTCTAGAGGGGGGTTTATTTGTCTCCGATGAACCACATTCTGGTTCTGCATGGAGCCCCGAAGTGTTAGGACCGGCTGACTGCTTCAGAATGGAGTTATGGTGGCTGCTGCGAGGTTAGTGGACATGCTCACACACCAACTGTACATTAATGGAGTGAGAGTTCTTTCAGTCCCTGTACCTCTCCCTGTTGATATGGGGGCCCGGCAGAGCCACCTACACCATCAGGAATCCCGCTATCCTGACAAAGCCACTGGATCTCTCATCCAGCTTCTCCCTGATGAGGGAGAAAATGATGAGATAGATGGTCACCCTCACCTCACTGAATTATCAATGGACAACACACAGGCCTCGTAACTACTGATCAGTTAGTTTAACATCAGTGGTGAGTAAGGTTTTAGAAACAATAATCAAGGGAAGACACTATCAACACACACTTATAGAGGTTTGAGTTAATTAAGGATTGTCAGCATGGATGTTTTTAATAGGAAGATCATGCTTTACTAATCTAATAGAATTGTTTGATGATGTATCAGATAACAATGATGAAGGGAATGTGGTGGATGCTGTTTATAAAGGTTTTTTAAAAAGCGTTTGATAAGGTGCCACATAAAAGGCTGGTGAACAAAACTGAGCTTCATGAAATTGAAGGGTCGGTGTCCAATTGAATCAAAAATTGGCTTCAGGACAGAAAACAGAGAATTGTTTGAAATGTTTGTTTTTCAGACTGGAGAATGGTAGATAATGGGTGTTCCCCGAGGATCTGTGCTAGGACCTCTGCTTTTTTTTGCTATACATAAATGACTTCGATCTTGGAAATCAGAGTGGAGTCTCACAATTTGCCGATGATACCAAATTTGGAGGACAGGCAAACAGTGAGGATGATACAAACTGTCTGCAACAGGACACGGATAGAAAGGCAGAATGGGCAGAGAAGTGGCAGATCGAATTTAATACACAGGAGTGTGAGGTGATGAATTTTGGCAGAAGGGATAGTGTCAGGCGATGCAGACAGAATGGTACAGTTCTTCAGTATGTGCAGGAACAGACGGACCTGTGTGTGGATGTGTATAAATCTTTGAAGGTGGCAGGACATATTGAGAGAGTGATGACAAAGCATATGAGACCTCGGGAGTCATAAATAGAGCAATAGAGAACAAAAGCAGGGAAATTATGCTTAAAATGTATATAGCTCTGGTTAGGCCCCAAGTGGGGTATTGTGAACAGTTCTGTTCACCACACTTTAGGAAGGATGTGAGGGCCATTGAGAGGGTGCAGTGGATATTTACCAGAATGGTTCCAGGGTTGGGGGATTTTAGCAACAAGGTTAGTCTGGAAAAAACTGGGATTGTTCTCCCTGGGGTAAAGAAGATTGCGGGAATATTTACTAGAAGTGTGCAAGATTGTGACAGAATCACAGAAAATCACAGATTAATTGCAGCACAGAAGGAGGCCATTCGGCCCATCATATCAGCACCGGCTCACTGAGTGAGCAATTCACTTAGTGTCTATTTCCCATAACCCTGTACATTATTCCTTTTCAGGTCACGAAATAATTCCCTTTCCAATGCCTGAAGTGAACCTGCCTCCATCGCACTCTCAGACAGTGCAATCCAGAATCGAACCACTCACTGTGCAAAAATGTTTTCATCATGCTCGCATTGTTTTCTTTAAACAAGTACATTAAATCTGTGCCCATCCATTTTTGATCCTTTGACAAATGGGAACAGTTTCTCCCCACCTAATCTGTCCAGACCCCTCATGATTTTAACAGGTTTAGATAAGATAGACAAGGAAAAACTGTTCCCATTAACTGATGAAGCACAGACTAGGGGACACAGATGGAAGGTTTTGGGCAAGAGATATGGGGGAATATGAGGAAGAACTTTTTTACACAGTGGATGGTAATGAGCTCGGACTCACTGCCCATGAGGCTGGTGGAAGCCGAGACAATCAATGATTTCAAAAGGAAACTGGATGGGCACCTGAAGGAAATGAACTTGCAAGGATACAGGGATTGAGCAGGAGAGTGGGAATGACTGGATTGTTCCACAGTGAGCTGGCATGGAGGAGGTGAATGGCCTCCTTCTGTGTTGTAAATGACTCCATTCCTCTCTATGACTCTATGTTGGATATGTCTCCTACTCCTGCCTGGAAAGATCCAGATACATAGACGTTAAATAAAACTGTGACCTTAACAGCCACTGACAGCTCCGTCCTCACCCTGGTGTGAGCCTCCAGGTCGTGTTGCAGGAAGTGACACAGCTCTGTGACCATCTCCATATTGAATCAGAGTCTCCCACACACTGCGCCTGTGTTAGGTGTAGGTGGGAAAAGTGCTCTTGGAAAACCCGGGGAGGGTAGGGCAGAGCCCCCCCCCCCCTCCTCCCTCTTTACAGAGCTTCCCCTCTCTGCAGCCTCTGCTCCATTTGTTAGTCATGTTACAGACACAGAGACACTGTAACTACAGTCCACATACCTCGTCCAGTGTTGGGTCACCACATCATCTGTCCTCCCAAAATGTCTGCAGTAGCTCACAACACAACCTCCAGAAAACCATCCACAGCACCTCCACTAACTTTACAATAGCAGAAGTAAGTCAAAAGCCCCTCGCCTGTAATTCGGATGCCTGGTCCTTTTAAATAACACTAGAGTGGGTTCCTCTTGCTGCTGAATGTGTGTTCAGCTGAGAGTGACTAACAGGTGGTCGGTGGACCAACTTTCAAAGGCGTACATCAAAGCTGCCTGAATGGCTGATTGACCTCACATTCAATTCCCTCCTCACGCGACAGACACACACATGTTACACCCACTCTTGCACATTGGCCAGCCTCGCTGTCCTGTACAATGTGTTGGATGTGACCGGCCGTGCAACTCACACCTTTTTATGGATCCAAACTTTCACAGCCCCTGTGGAGCTGGAGAGATGAAATGTGTGGTTTGGGAGAGAGACAGATGGAAAGAAACTCACTTTAAAAAGGGAATTCGAAAAAGACTTTAAGATGAACCAGATTCATGAATATTGGAAATGGTCAGGGATTGGGATAATCAGAGGGGTGAGGACATGGAGGGATTTGATCACATGAGCGAGAATATTAAAATTGAGGTGTTACTGGACCAAGAGCCAATGTAGGTCACTGAGCACAGGGATGTTGGGTGAATTGAATTTGGTGTAAATTAGAAGATGGCAGCAGAGTTTTGGATGACCACAAGGTTACAGAGGGTAGAATGTGGGCGAGCAGCCAGGAGTGTATTAGAATAGTCAAGTCTCGAGTTAACAGACAAGTCTTCCAGCCAAAATGGACAATTTCACCTCTTCTCACATTATACTCCATTTGCTATATATTTGCTCACACACTTAACCTATCTATATCCCTTTGTAGCCGCCCTATGTCCTCTTCAGAACTTACCATCTTACCTATCTTTGAGTCATTGGCAAATTTTACAACCATACCTTCGGTCCATTCATCCAAGTCATTTATATAAATTGTAAAAAGTTCAGGCCCCAGCAATAATCCCTGTGGCACACCACTCGTAGCATCTTGCCAATCAGATATGCCTGCTCTCTGTTTCCTGTTAGCTAGCCAATCTTCTATCCATGCCAATATGTTACCCCCCTATACCATGAGTTTTTATTTTCCACAATGACGTTTGATGTGGTACCTTATCAAATGCCTTCTGGTAATCTATGTTCAGTGCATCCATCAGTTCCCCTTTATCCACTCTGCATGTTACTTCTTCAAAGAACTCCAATACATTGGTTAAACATGATTTCCCTTTCACAAAGCCATGTTGACTCTGCCTGATCACCTTGAATTTTTCCACGTGCCCTGCTATAACGTCTTTAATAATAGCTTACAACATCTGATCCATTGCCAGAAAGCCTTTCTCACCTGCCAGAGGTCGTATGTCTACTATGTTTATTCTGATGCTGTGCTGTATTTGAACTGTTACTCCTCAATAGAGTCATACAGATGTAGAGAAATACAGCAGCGAAACAGGCCCTTCGGCCTACTATGCCTGTTCTGGCCATCAAACACCTAACTATTCTAATCCCAGTTCCAGCACTTGGCCTGTAGCCTTGTATGCTATGGCGTTTCAAGTGCTCATCTAGATACTTCTTAAATGTAGTAAGGTTTCCTGCCTCCACTACCTCTTCAGGCAGTGGGTTCCAGAAGCGAACCACCCTCCGGGTGAAAATTATTTTCCTCAAATCCCCTCTAAACCTCCTGCCCCTTACCTTAAATCAATATCGCCTGGTTATTGACCCCTCAGCTAAGAGGAAAAAGAAGGTTTCTTCCTATCTAACCTATCGATGCCCCTCAGAATTTTGTATATCTCAATCACAACACCCTCAGCCTTCTCTGCTCTAAGGTAAATAACCCTCGCCTTTTCAGTCTCTCTTCATAGCTGAAATGCTCCAGCCCAGGCAACATCCTGGTGAATCTATTCTGCACCCTCTCAATGCAATCACATCCTTCCTATAGTGTGGCAACCAGAACTGTACACAGTACTCCAGCTGTGGCCTAAATAGCGTTTTATACAGCTTCATCATAACCTCCCTGCTCTTATATTCCATGCCTCAGCTAGTACAGGCAAGTATTCCATATGCCTTCCTAACCACCTTATCTACCTGTGCTGCAGCCTTCCGTTATTTCGGGACAAGTACTCTAAGGTCCCTCTGACCCTCTGTACTTCCTAGGGTCCTACCAGCTATTGTATATTTTCTTGCCTTGTTAGTCCTCCCACAAGAGATCACCTCACACTTCTCAGGATTAAATTCCATTTGCCAATGCGCCACCCATTTTACAAGCCCAGCTATATCATTCTGTAATCTAAGGCTTTCCTCCTCAGGATTTACAACACAACCAATTGTAGCGTCATCTGCGAACTTACTGATCATACCTCCTATATCCACGTCCAAATAATTAATGCACACTACAAACAGTAAGGGTCCCAGCACCGATCCCGGTGGTACACCAGTGGTCACAGGCTTCCACTCACAAAAACAAGCCTCGACCAGCATGGTCTGCCTTTTGCCACTAAGCCAATTTTGGATGCAATTTGCCAAATTGCCCTGGATCCCATGGGCTCTTTCCTTCTTAACCAATCTCACATGCAGGATCCTATCAAAATCCTTACAAAAGTCCATGTAGACTACATCAACTGCTTTACCCTCATCTGCACATCAAGTCATTGCCTCGAAAAAAATTAATCAAGTTAGTTAGACAGGATTACCCCCTGGCAGAGACCTGCTGACTATCTCTAATTAATCCCTGCCACTCCAAGTGGACATTATTCCTGCCCCTCCAATTTGTTTTTCCAATAGTTTCCTTGCAATAAATTGCTTGTGACCCTTCGACCTCCTTTTGGGTAAACTGTGAACCTCGATCAGATCTTACAGTGGTGTAGGAGAGCGAAAAGAGTTCATGTCAAAGTCCTGCCTCCCTTTTCTATGATCCTGCATAATGGACAGTGACTACTGGGCAGTAATATGCTCAAAGGTTATCAGCAGTAATTGATTATCCCTATATTTGTATATTTTAGAACATTAAAACATACCCCTACTCTGGTGTCCAGTTCACCTTCAATATTCCTGATTAAAATATCAGAGGAGTGGGAACCAGACACCTCTGATGACCCTGAGGTAAAGGCGATTCTCGAGTCGGTGCTGAGTGTAATCGCAACTCATAAAGATGACTGTGGAAACATGAGCAGACCAGAAGAAATTAACTGACCATTGCATGCTCCATGACGCAGTATTCATACCGAGCTGAGATTATATCATACATTCCAGACACTATCAGGTCATTGTTATACCAGGGTGTAGTTCACAAAGACACAATCATTATTAACTGCCCGATTTGGCCGGTTAGAAAACCGGATGGCAGCTGGTGACTGTCTATTGACCACCACAAACTTAACTCAGTCGCCCCTGTGTGAACCCGGCTGTCTGAGAGACACCCACCCTACTCTCCCGGATTCCCAGCAACAGGGCTGACTTCACCACCCTGGATATCTCTAATAGTTATTGGAGTATCCCAGTAAAACTAGAGAAACAATTTAAATTCACATTCACTTCTGAGGACCAGAGATACCCCTGGACATGTCTTTCACAAGGGGTTCCAAAATAACCCCACTATTCTCCACAAATGTATGGCCGGGCCCATCTGAGATTTTCACAGTCTTCCTGCTCGCCTTAACATGTCGATGATCTCCACATCACCACAGACCGTGTCCACACATTTAACCCTTTTACAGGAACTACTGCAGTTACTTTGGGAGCTGGACTTAAAGACCATCCACGTAAGGCCCAGCTGGTGCAAAATCGTGTCACCGTTGCAGGTGTCCGGATTGGATCATCCAGCATCAGCCCAGACCAACATCAGGTCGAGACCATCCAGTGTCTATCCCTGTCCACCACAAAGACTGCCCGGTGTCCTATCCTCAGGCTGGTGGGGTATCAGTGGACCCTCATCCAGTGTCTACTCCTGTCCACCTCAAAGACTGCCCGGTGTCCTATCCTCAGGCTGGTGGGGTATCAGTGGACCCTCATCCAGTGTCTACTCCTGTCCACCTCAAAGACTGCCCGGTGTCCTATCCTCAGGCTGGTGGGGTATCAGTGGACCCTCATCCAGTGTCTATCCCTGCCCACCACAAAGACTGCCCTGTGTCCCATCCTCAGGCTTGTGGGGTATCAGTGGACCCTCATCCAGTGTCTATCCCTGTCCACCTCAAAGACTGCCCTGTGTCCTATCCGCAGCCTGGTAGGGTATCAGCGGACCCTCATCCCTCGATTTGCAGAGACTGCGACTCCTCTTTATGAACAACCTAATGGTGATAATGACCAGGTTTAACCGGGTTGGACAGAAGAGTGGCAGTAAGTAGCAGTAACACAATTTAGGAAAGCTGTCGCCCAGGCAACGTGTCTTCTCTCACCTAACCCTGACAAGACATTCCACATGGAGGTGGGGGACACAGTGAAAAGCCTGGCTGCTGTCCTATGTTGAGAAAACCAGGTGAAACTACTCCCCATTGTGAATGATCCAGAATTGTGATTTGGGCTGAACTTATTTACTCTGTTTGTGAAGGACATTTGTTAACCATGTTCTGGGGCATCAAACATTTCACTTACATCACGGGGTTCAACAGGGTGATGCTGTCCAGTCCATTATAAACTTTCCCAGTATAGGAAAGTTGTTGTAATAGAATACCCATGTCATAGAGTCATAGTGGCATCGTCAATTCTGGCGCTGAATGGGAAATTTCAACTCATCGAGTCCCTGCCAGCGCTTTGTAGATAAATCAAGTCAGTCTCATTCCCCAGCCCCATGGATGTCAAGGAGCTTACAGGGTAAGATACAGCAGGAAAGGCAAGCTTATGTCCCACACCGAGAACTCAATGCAACAGGAAACCAAGAGGAGTATAGAAAGTGGAGAGCTAATATCAAAAAGGAATTTACGAAAGCAAGGAGAGATCATAAAAAAATATTGGCAAACTAAATCAAGGTGAACCCATGTATGTTTTTTCTTTCAATACATTAAGGCTAAGAGGAGAACTAAGGAGAGAGTAGAGCCCATTAATGACCGAAAAGGTAACCTATGTGTAGGGACAGTAGTTACTGATATGGTTCTTAATGAATACTTTGTGACTGTCTTCACAAAAGAGGGGAACGGTGCAGATATTGTAGTTAAGGAGGAGGTGTGTGAATTATTGGATGTGATAAACATAGGCAGAGAGGAATTACTAATGGAATTAGCATCATTGAAAGTTGATACATCACCATGGCGTGATGAAATGTACCCCAGTTGTTAAGAGAAGCAACAGAAGGAATAACCAAAGGTATGTCCATGATTTTCCAATACTCACTGGATACAGGTGTGGTGATGGAGGATTGGAGAACTGCTAACATTGTACCACTGTATAAAAAGGGAGCGAAGAATAGACCGAATAATTACAGGAAAGTCAGTCTAAACGCAGAGTGGGAAAATTTTTGGAATCTATTCTGAGAGACAGGATAAACTGTCACTTCGAAAGGCACAGGTTAATCAAGGATAATCACCATAGATGTGTTAAGGCAAGATCGTGTCTGAATAACTTGCATGATTTATTGATGAAGTAACAAGGACGATAGATGAGTTTAATGTCGTTGATGCGTCTACTTGGATTTTAGCAAGGTTTTTGGCAAGGGCCCACATAGCAGACTTGTTAAAAATAAAATCCCAGGGGATCCAGGAAAATGCAGCAAGGTGGATGCAAAATTAGCTCAGTGGCAGGAAAGAAAGAGTAATTGCTGACAGGCGGTTTAGCGACTGGAGGGGTGTTTCCAGCAGCATTTAATGGAGACAGTGGTGTAGTGGCAATGTCACTGCACTTGTAAATCCAGCAAACCCAGGTTAACACTCTGGGGACGTAGATTCGAATCCCACCATGACACATAATGAAATTTGAAATCAATTAATAGTTCTGGAATTAAACAGCTACTCTAATGGTGACCATGAAACCATTGTCGATTGTTTGAAAAGCCCATCTGGTTTACTAATGTCCTTTAGGGAAGGAGATCTGCTGTCCTTATCTGATCTGGCCACATGTGACTCCAGACCCACAGCAATGTGATGGACTCTTAAATGGCTTCACAAGCCACTCAGTTCAAGGGCAATGAGGATGGGCAATAAATGCAGGCCCAGACAGTGACGACCAAATCCTGAGGGGTGGAGAATACTGAGAAGTGTAGAGGTAGTGACTGACCTTTGAGTGAATGCCCACAGATAGCTGAAGGTAGCAGGACAGGTCAATAAGGTGATTAAGAAGGCATATGGAATGCTTTCCCTTATTCGCTGTGGTAAAGAATATAAGAGCTGGGAAGTTATGCTGGAACTACGTAAATCATTGGTTAGGCCACAACTTGAGTACTGAGTGTAGTTCTGGTCACCTCATTACAGAAAGGATGTAATTGCACGAGAGAGGGTACAGAGGAGATTAACAAACATGTTGCCGGGACTGGGAAAATGCAACTATGAAGAAAGATTGGATAGGCTGGGGTTGTTCTCCTTGGAACAGAGAAGGCTGAGGGGAAAAATGATTGAAACGTACAAAAGGTTGAGGGCCGTGGATATAGTGGAGGTGAAGGGTCTATTCACCTTAGCAGAGAGATCAGTTACAACAGGGCATGGACTTAAAAGATTGGTAGAAAAATTAGAGGGGAAATGAGGAAAATAATAACCCAGGGTGTGGTGGGGTAGGGGTCTGGACCTCACTTTCTGAAATGGTAGAAGGGGCTGAAAACCTCATCTCATTTTAAATGTGCCTGTTACACCTCAAGTGATTTAATCTGCAGAGCTAGAGACCAAATGCTGGAAGGCGGGATTGGGCTGTGGAGGTCGTTTTTTGGACAGCAGAGACACAATGGGCCAAGTGGCCTCTTTCTGTGTTGTAAACATTCTATGATATTTCTATGCTTTTCTAGGTGCAGATAGGCGGTTTTAGTGAATGTGTGCATATGTGGTCAGATGTTCATCTCGGGGTCAAATAAGATACCAAGGTGTGAACAGTCTGGTTTAGTCTCACACGGTTGCCAGGGAGAGGGATAGAGTCGGTAGCTAGGGAATGAAGTTAGGAGCAGGGACTGAAAACAATGTCTTCAATCTTCTGAAATTTGAATTGCCACAGCAGAGATGTGAGGTAATACATTTTAGAAGGATGTATGTGGAGAGACAACACAAGCTACATGTTACAGTGTAAAGGGAGTGAAAGAAGAGAGAGACCTGGGCAGTTTATGTGTAAATCGTTGACGATCACAGGACAAGTTAACAATGCAGGCAATGAAGCATATGAGATCCTGGGCTTTATAAATAGAGGGATAGAAAACAAAACTGGGAAGTTATGCTAAATCTATATAAAACACTACAGCATATCCCAGTACATGACACATGGAATAGCAGAATTTGAAACATATGGTACCAGGGATCTGGGAATTCAGTTACATGGAGAGATTGAAAAAGCTGGGATTTTTCTCTTTAGAGCAGTGAAGGGTAAGAGGAGATTTAATATCGAATTCAAAATCATGAAGAGTTTTGAGAGAGTAATTAATGTGAAACTGTTTCCAGTGTCAGAAAGTTCAGTATTAAGAAGACACAGATTGAAGGTAATTGACAAGGAACCAGAGGTGAAATGAGGAGAATTTTCCTTCACAGCGAGTTGTTGGGATCTGGAATTCACTGCCCGAAAACATGGTGGAAGTAGATTCAATAATATCTTTCAAAAGGGAATTTATAAAAAAGGCAGGAAAAGGCGAAAAAAAGAGTCTGGGATAAAGAAGGAGAGTGGTAATAATTAGACAGCTCTTTCAAAGAAACAGAACCAACACAAAGGACCGAATAGCCTCCTTCTGTGCTGCATATGTCTCTAATTCTATGAGCAGCAGACAGAGAGTGAAGGGAGAGAGAATGAGAAAGGGGAAAGAGGGAAAGAAAAATAGAAAGAGGGAGAAAACAGGGTTTGCATCGCTTTTTGGGCAGAAGGGTCATGATCTGCCAGTTGAGGCAGGTGACACAAAATTTCTGCGGCCTCCACATTTCATTTCCATTAAGTCGAGGGGCCGCCCAGAGTGACCCACGCTGCTGTCTGTCTGTACGCTTAACAGGAGCCTTAACAGTTTCTGAGACTAGCACGTGTTTCAGCCAGGATTCAGCCTTTAAAGACAGTCTGTCCCTCATAAAAGGAAGCTGCACTGAATCACAGGAGGCTGCTGCTGCTGACTGTGAATGCTGCAATTGGAGAAAAGGTAGATGGAATACTAGCACAGGGCTCTGCGGTTCACGGATGTGGTGCTGGAGGCCTTAGTCATGGAGGGTGACAGGAGAAGAGAGGCCATGTTTCTGTGGGGTGGGGTGGAGACTCTCAATAACCGCACTTTGAAGGGAATGGGAGCAAGTGGCCAGGGAGGTCAATGCAAGAAGTCTGGCCCCGAGGACCTGGCAGCAGTGTCAGAAGAAGTTAAATGAACTCACACGGGTGGTCAATGTCAGTGAATTCATCACCACATGGCATCTCCTACCCCAACATCACCAACCTCTCACACGACTCAATGTACCACACCCCCATCACTCACCCATCAGCAGTCCCTAACACTCAGGACTCACACTCAACATTCACATACTCCACATCACCCTTACATACCTTCCACTCATACCAGCCT
The DNA here is from genome assembly GCF_036365525.1 of Heterodontus francisci. Lineage (NCBI taxonomy): Eukaryota > Metazoa > Chordata > Chondrichthyes > Heterodontiformes > Heterodontidae > Heterodontus > Heterodontus francisci. The sequence goes on along the minus strand of NW_027140128.1, from coordinate 2,568,271 downwards.
CACATCCACCTCTCACAGCCTTCACATACCACCAGCTATTCAGCTATGGCAGGCATATCACCCAGACACAGTGCAACACCATCACTGAAATTCTGCCCTCTCTCTTGCAGGACAAGGTGACCCATAATCACAGGGAGCAGCAGTGAACCGGCGGGGACCAGGCATAGCTTCATCCCCTGAGCCTGAGGGAGGAAATGGTTCCCCACCTCATGGGAACGTCTGTGACAGAGCCCATGGCATCCGGCATCACCGGAAGTATTCAGGATGACATTATGTTCCTGCCTTATGTCCCTTCTTAACTCCCACCTCCCCCTCATCCTGCTGTCTGGGATGATGTACAAGCTGCAGATGGTGGGACCATGGATGTCACTGCAGTGTATATGTGAGGTTGAGTGATTTGTGGAGAGCACGTTAATAGATGTGGTCACCCCACAGCTTATGGGTATGCAGAGAGAGAGAGAGGGAATGGGTGATCACCAGACGTCAGGAAGAATCAGGCAGGTAGCACAGGTGACCCCAGAGTGCATATCACTCTCCAACCAGTATTCAATACTGAGGAATGTGATGTTTCATCTGGGGACTGCAGCCAGAGACAAGGCCATGGTACCCTGGCTGTCTCACCTGTACTGGGGGTGGGAGGGGGTACAGGGAAGACTAGAATGTTGACAGTGACAGGATATTCGATAGTCACGGGAACAGACGAGCGTTTCTGAGGCCGCAGACATGTATCCAGGATGGTGTGTTTTCTCCCTGGTGTCAGGGTCAAGGATATCACTGAGTGGCTGCAGAGCATCCTAAATGTGGGGGGTGAACAGCCAGTAGTCGTGGTCCACATCGGTACGAATGAGCTGGGCAGACAGTGGAAGGTGGTCCTGCAGTCAGAATTCCGGGCGCTGGGAAAGAAGTTAGCCATCTCAAAGCAGTAATCTCCGGATTACTCCCAGTACCCCGTGCGAGTGAGTACAGAAATAGGAGGATTGCACAGATGTATGTGTGGCTGGAAGGATGCTGCAGAAGCAGTGAGGTTTATATTTCTGGACACTGGGACCAGTTCTGGAGAATGTGGGATCTGTACCGGCCGGACGGTTGCACCTGAACAGAGTTGGACTAATTTCCTTGCAGGGTGATTTGTTAGTGCTACTGGAGAGGGTTTACACTAAATTGACAGGTGTGTGGGAACCAGGAGTAAACATCAGAGAGGAATTCTAAAGTGCACAGAATACTGGGAGAGATGGATAACACTATAGTAGGGTTTAGAAAGTTATTAGTTGAGGTCTGAGTAAGGGAGGAAGTAATAAAGTTTACATCAGGGTTGATGTGCATGTATGTGAATACGGAGTGTGGTTAATAAGACTGGTGAGGTACAGGTGCAGATTGCCATATGGAAATATGATGTTGTGGCTATAACAGAGATCTGGCTCAAAGAAGGGCAGAACTGGGTGTTAAATATTCCTGGATACAAGGTGTTCAGAAAAAATAGTAAAGGGAGAAAAGGATTAAGGGTGGTGGTATTGATTAAGGAGAACATTGTAGTGCTGGAGAGAGTGAAAGTCCCGGGGACGTGTGTGGGGAGATGGGAGGTGGGAGTGGGGGTGGGGGGATGGGGGGGGGGGTGGGTGGGTGAAGGACATAATCTATTTGGATAGAGCTAAAGAACAAAAAAGGTGCATTTACATTGCTTGGTGTTGTCTATAGGCCATCAGCTAATGGGAAGGATGTGGAGGAACAAATCTGCAAGAAAATTACTGAAAGATGCAAGAATTATAGAGTAGTTACAATGGGGGAACATTCATTATCCTAATAAGAACTGGGATAGTAGTAATGTAAAGGGCGAAGGGAGGCAGGAGTTACTACTGTGTGTGCAGGAAACATTTCTACAACAATATGTTGCTAGTCCAACGAGAAAGAAGGCACTGCTAGACCTGGTTCTCGAGAATGAGCTGGACCCAAGTGGATTAAGTATTAGTAGGAGAACATTTAGGGGACAGTGATCATTGTATCATAAGGTTTTTGTTGACTATGGGAAAGGACAAAGAGCAATCCAGTGTAAGAATAATTAACTATGAGAAAGTCAACTTCAACAAGTCAACCGGTGTAAAAATGGAGCTGCGGCGAATAAATTAGAGTCAACGTTTGGCAGGAAAACAGGAGCTGAACAATGGGCTACCTTCAAAGAAGAGATAGTTCGGGCAGAGTGCTGGTGAACGGTCGTTTTTCACACTGGAGGACGGTAGACAGTGATGTTTTCCAATGGTCAGTGCTGGGACCAACTCATTTTTTTTGCTATATATAAATGAGATGGATCTTGGAATTCAGATTAGAATTACAAAATTTTCCGATGATACCATACTTGGAGATGTGGTAAACAGTGAGGATGATGCAAACTGCCTACAACAGGATATAGATAGGCTAGCAGAATGGCCAGAGAAGTGGCAGGTGGAATTTAATACAGAGGAGTGTGAGGTGATGCATTTTGGCAGAAAGAATAGGAAAGCAATATAGACTTAATGGCATAGGTCTAAAGATTGTGCAGGAACAGAGGGACCTGGGGCTCCATATGCATTGATCTTTGAAGGTGGAAGGACATATTGGGAGAGTGTTAATCAAAGCTTATCAGATATTGGGCTTCATGATTAGAGGCAAAGATACAAAATCAGGGAAGTTATGCTGAAAATTTGTAAAGCTTTGGTTAGGCCCCAACTAGAGAACTGTGTCCAGTTCTGGTCACCACACTTCAGGAAGGATGTGAAGGTCCTTGAGAGGGTGCTGAGGAGATTTACCAGAATAGTTCCAGGGATGGGAGGGGGGAGCGGCGGATGGTTAGTTACAAGGATAGTTTTGAGAAGATGGAGTTGTTCTCCCTTGAAGTAAAGGGGATTGAGAGAGATTTGATAGAGTTGTACAAGATTATGATGGCTTAGATAAGATAGACAAGGAAAAACTGTTCCCATTAACTGATGAAAGACGGACTCGGGGACACAAATGGAAGGTTTTGGGTAATAGATGCAGGGGGAAAATAAGGAAGAGCTTTTTTACACAGTGGGTGGTAACGAGCTGGAACTCACTGCCCATGAGGGTGGTGGAAGGCAAGACAATCAATGATTTCAAAAGGAAACTGGATGGGCACCTGAAGGAAATAAACTTGCAGGGATCTGGGGAATGAACGGGTTATTGGGATTGACTGAACAATAGGGGCAGAATGGCCACCTTCTGTGTCGTACGTGACTCCATGACTCCATCAATTTCGACCACTCTATGTCAGTTTAGTTTAGTTTAGAGATACAGCACTGAAACAGGCCCTTCGGCCCACCGAGTCTGTGCCGACCATCAGACAGCCATTAATACTAATGCTACACTAATCTCATATTCCTACCACATCCCCACCTGTCCCTATATTTCCCACCTACCTACACTAATGCAAATTGTGAACGGCCAATTTACCTATCAACCTGCAAGTCTTTGGCATGTGGGAGGAAACCCACGCAAAAACAGGGAGAACATGCAAACTCCGCACAGGCAGTACCCAGAATTGAACCCGGGTTGCGGGAGTGGTGTGGTTGCGGTGCTTACCACTGCGCCACTGTGACGCCTGCTATTGCCTTGAAAGATCCAGATACATTGAGGTTCAATGAAACTGTGACCTTAACAGCCACTGACAGTTCCGTCCTCACCGTGGTGTGAGGCTCCAGGACGTTCTACAGGAGGTGACACTGCTCTGTGACCACATCCTTATTGAATCAAAGTCACCTCACACATTGCTCCGGGGTTAGGTGCATGTCGGAATGGTGTTCTTGGAAAACCCGGAGTGGGTAGGTCAGAGCCCCCTCCTCCTTCCTCTTCACAGAGCTTTACCTCTCAGCAGACTCTGCTCCATTTATTGATCATGTTACAGACGCAGAAACACTTTAACTACAGTCCCCATAACTCGTTAAGTGTTAGGTCACCAAATCCTCTGTCCTCCCTGAATGTCTGTAGTTGCTCACAACACAACCTGCAGAAAACCATCCACAGCACGTCACTAACTTTTCAATAGCAGAAGTAAGTCTAAAGGCCCTCACCTGTAAGTTGGATGCCTGGTCCTTTTAAATAACATTGGAGGGAGTTCCTCGTGCTGCTGAATGTATGTTCATCCGACAGTGGCTAAAACGGGCGGTCAGTGGACATGCACAGATCAAGTTTCAAAGACGTACATCAAAGCTGTCAGAATCGCTGACTGACGTAACATTCACAACACTCCACATATGAGCATCACATGCATGTTATAACAGGACGAGACACTTGCCCCGCATGGGGCACTGTGCTGACCACACCAGAGCGCTGTCCAGCATGGCTCACTGTGCTGACCACAATAGATCCCTGTCCAGCATGGGGCACTGTGCTGACCACACTAGAGCCCTGTCCAGCATGGGACACTGTGCTGACCACACTAGAGCCCTGTCCAGCATGGGGCACTGTGCTGACCACACTAGAGCCCTGTCCAGCCTGGGACACTGTGCTGACCACACTGAAGCCCTGTCCAGCATGGGACACTGTGCTGACCACACGAGAGCCCTGTCCAGCCTGGGACACTGTGCTGACCACACTGAAGCCCTGTCCAGCATGGGACACTGTGCTGACAACACGAGAGCCCTGTCCAGCATGGGGCACTGTGCTGACCACACTAGAGCCCTGTCCAGCATGGGGCACTGTGCTGACCACTCTAGATCCCTGTCCAGCATGGGGCACTGTGCTGACCACACGAAAGCACTGTCCAGCATGGGGCACTGTGCTGACCATACTAGAGCCGTGACCAGCATGGGGCACTGTGCTGACCACACTAGAGCAGTGTCCTGCATGGGGCACTGTGCTGACCACACTAGAGCCCTGTCCAGCATGGGGCACTGTGCTGACCACACTAGAGCAGTGTCCTGCATGAGGCACTGTGCTGACCACACTAGAGCCCTGTCCAGCATGGGGCACTGTGCTGACCGCACTATAGCCCTGTCCAGCATGGGACACTGTGCTGACCACACTAGAGCCCTGTCCAGCATGGGGCACTGTGCTGACCACACTAGAGCCCTGTCCAGCATGGGGCACTGTGCTGACCACACTAGAGCCCTGTCCAGCATGGGGCACTGTGCTGACCACACGAGAACCCTGTCCAGCATGGCTCACTGTGCTGACCACAATAGAGCCCTGCCAAGCATGGGGCACTGTGCTGACCACACTAGAGTCCTGTCCAGCCTGGGAAACTGTGCTGACCACACTGAAGCCCTCTCCAGCATGGGACACTGTGCTGACCACACGAGAGCCCTGTCCAGCATGGGGCACTGTGCTGACCACACTAGAGCCGTGACCAGCATGGGGCACTGTGCTGACCACACTAGAGCAGTGTCCTGCATGGGGCACTGTGCTGACCACACTAGAGCCCTGTCCAGCATGGGACAGTCTGCTGACCACACTAGAGCAGTGTCCTGCATGAGGCACTGTGCTGACCACACTAGAGCCCTGTCCAGCATGGGGCACTGTGCTGACCACACTAGAGCCCTGTCCAGCATGGGACACTGTGCTGACCACACTGGAGCCCTGTCCAGCATGGGACACTGTGCTGACCACACTAGAGCCCTGTCCAGCATGGGGCACTGTGCTGACCACACTAGAGCCCTGTCCAGCATGGTGCACTGTGCTGACCACACTAGAGCCCTGTCCAGCATGGGGCACTGTGCTGACCACACTAGAGCCCTGTCCAGCATGGGACACTGTGCTGACCACACTGGAGCCGTGTCCAGCATGGGGCATTGTGCTGACCACACTAGAGCAGTGTCCTGCATGGGGCAGTGTGCTGACCACACTAGAGCCCTGTCCAGCATGGGACAGTGTGCTGACCACACTAGAGGAGTGTCCTGCATGAGGCACTGTGCTGACCACACTAGAGCCCTGCCCAGCATGGGACACTGTGCTGACCACACTAGAGCCCTGTCCAGCATGGGGCACTGTGCTAACCACACTAGAGCCCTGTCCAGCCTGGTGCACTGTGCTGACAGTGTGAGGTGATGCATTTTGGCAGAAAGAATAGGAAAGTAATATAGACTTAATGGCATAGGTCTAAAGATTGTGCAGGAACAGAGGGACCTGGGGCTCCATATGCATTGATCTTTGAAGGTGGAAGGACATATTGGGAGAGTGTTAATCAAAGCTTATCAGATATTGGGCTTCATGATTAGAGGCAAAGATACAAAATCAGGGAAGTTATGCTGAAAATTTGTAAAGCTTTGGTTAGGCACCAACTAGAGAACTGTGTCCAGTTCTGGTCACCACACTTCAGGAAGGATGCGAAGGTCCTTGAGAGGGTGCAGAGGAGATTTACCAGAATAGTTCCAGGGATGGGAGGGGGGAGCGGCGGATGGTTAGTTACAAGGATAGTTTTGAGAAGATGGAGTTGTTCTCCCTTGAAGTAAAGGGGATTGAGAGAGATTTGATAGAGTTGTACAAGATTATGATGGCTTAGATAAGATAGACAAGGAAAAACTGTTCCCATTAACTGATGAAAGACGGACTCGGGGACACAAATGGAAGGTTTTGGGTAATAGATGCAGGGGGAAAATAAGGAAGAGCTTTTTTACACAGTGGGTGGTAACGAGCTGGAACTCACTGCCCATGAGGGTGGTGGAAGGCAAGACAATCAATGATTTCAAAAGGAAACTGGATGGGCACCTGAAGGAAATAAACTTGCAGGGATCTGGGGAATGAACGGGTTATTGGGATTGACTGAACACGGAGGGGCAGAATGGCCACCTTCTGTGTCGTACGTGACTCCATGACTCCATCAATTTCTACCACTCTATGTCAGTTTAGTTTAGTTTAGAGATACAGCACTGAAACAGGCCCTTCGGCCCACCGAGTCTGTGCCGACCATCAACCACCCATTTATACGAATGCTACACTAATCTCATATTCCTACCACATCCCCACCTGTCCCTATATTTCCCACCTACCTACACAATTGCAAATTGTGAACGGCCAATTTACCTATCAACCTGCAAGTCTTTGGCATGTGGGAGGAAACCCACGCAAAAACAGGGAAAACATGCAAACTCCGCACAGGCAGTACCCAGAATTGAACCCGGGTTGCGGGAGTGGTGTGGTTGCGGTGCTTACCAATGCGCCACTGTGACGCCTGCTATTGCCTTGAAAGATCCAGATACATCGAGGTTCAATGAAACTGTGACCTTAACAGCCACTGACAGTACCGTCCTCACCGTGGTGTGAGGCTCCAGGACGTTTTACAGGAGGTGACACTGCTCTGTGACCACATCCTTATTGAATCAAAGTCACCTCACACATTGCTCCGGGGTTAGGTGTAAGTCGGAATGGTGCTCTTGGAAAACCCGGAGTGGGTAGGTCAGAGCCCCCTCCTCCTTCCTCTTCACAGAGCTTCACCTCTCAGCAGACTCTGCTCCATTTATTGATCATGTTACAGACCCAGAAACACTTTAACTGCAGTCCCCATAACTCGTCCAGTGTTAGGTCACCAAATCCTCTGTCCTCCCTGAATGTCTGTAGTTGCTCACAACACAACCTGCAGAAAACCATCCACAGCACGTCACTAACTTTTCAATAGCAGAAGTAAGTCTAAAGTCCCTCACCTGTAAGTTGGATGCCTGGTCCTTTTAAATAACATTGGAGGGAGTTCCTCGTGCTGCTGAATGTATGTTCATCCGACAGTGGCTAAAACGGGCGGTCAGTGGACATGCACAGATCAAGTTTCAAAGACGTACATCAAAGCTGTCAGAATCGCTGACTGACGTAACATTCAAAACACTCCAAATATGAGCATCACATGCATGTTATAACAGGACGAGACCCTTGCCCCGCATGGGGCACAGTGCTGACCACACCAGAGCGCTGTCCAGCATGGTTCACTGTGCTGACCACAATAGAGCCCTGCCAAGCATGGGGCACTGTGCTGACCACACTAGAGCCCTGTCCAGCCTGGGACACTGTGCTGACCACACTGAAGCCCTGTCCAGCATGGGACACTGTGCTGACCACACGAGAGCCCTGTCCAGCATGGGGCACTGTGCTGACCACACTAGAGCCCTGTCCAGCATGGGGCACTGTGCTGACCACACTAGATCCCTGTCCAGCATGGGGCACTGTGCTGACCACACTAGAGCCCTGTCCAGCATGGGACACTGTGCTGACCATACTAGAGCCGTGACCAGCATGGGGCACTGTGCTGATCACACTAGAGCAGTGTCCTGCATGGGGCACTGTGCTGACCACACTAGAGCCCTGTCCAGCATGGGACAGTCTGCTGACCACACTAGAGCAGTGTCCTGCATGAGGCACTGTGCTGACCACACTAGAGCCCTGTCCAGCATGGGGCACTGTGCTGACCACACTAGAGCCCTGTCCAGCATGGGACACTGTGCTGACCACACTAGAGCCCTGTCCAGCATGGGACACTGTGCTGACCACACTAGAGCCCTGTCAAGCTTGGGGCACTGTGCTGACCACACTGGAGCCCTGTCCAGCATGGGGCACTGTGCTGACCACACTAGAGCCCTGTCCAGCATGGGGCACTGTGCTGACCACACTAGAGCCCTGTCCAGCATGGGGCACTGTGCTGACCACACTAGAGCCCTGTCCAGAATGGGACACTGTGCTGACCACACTAGAGCCCTGTCCAGCATGGGGCACTGTGCTGACCACATTAGAGCCCTGTCCAGCATGGGGCACTGTGCCGACCACACTATAGCCCTGTACAGCATGGTGCTCAGTGCTGACCGCACCATGGCCCTGTCCAGTATGGGGCGCTGTGCTGACCACAATAGAGCCCTTTATAGCATGGGGCAATGTGCTGACCAGACTGGAGCCCTGCCCAGCATGGGGCACTGTGCTGACCACACGAGAGCCCTGTATAGCATGGGGCACTGTGCTGACCACACGAGAGCCCTGCCCAGCATGGGGCACTGTGCTGACCACACTAGAGCCCTGTCCAGCATGGGGCACTGTGCTGATCACACTAGAGCCCTGTCCAGCATGGGGCACTGTGCTGACCACACTAGAGCCCTGTATAGCATGGGGCACTGTGCTGAAAACACTAGAGCCCTGGACTGCATGGGGCACTGTGCTGACCACACTAGAGCCCTGCCCAGCATGGGACACTGTGCTGACCACACCCGAGCCCTGCCCAGTGTGGGGCACTGTGCTGACCACACTAGAGCCCCGCCCAGCATGAGACACTGTGCTGACCACACCCGAACACTGCCCAGTATGGGGCACTATGCTGATCATAATATTGCCCTGTCCAGCATGGGGCGCTGTCCAGTCACACTGGAGCCCTGTGCAGCATGGGACACTCCGCTGACTATACTGGAGCCCTGTCTGCATTGGGCACTGTGCTGAAGACACTAGAGCCCTGTACAGCATGGGACACTGTGCTGACCACACGAGAGCCGTGTACCGCAAGGGGCACTGTGCTGTCCACAGCATGGCCCTGTCCAGCATGGAGTGTTGTGATGACCACACTACCGCCCTGTCCAGCATGGAGTGCTGTGATGACCACACTACCGCCCTGTCCAGCATGGGGCACTGTGCTGACAACACTGGAGCCCTGTCCAGCATGGGGCACTGTGCTGACCACACTTGAGTCCTGCCCAGCATGGGACACTGTGCTGACCACACTGGAGCCCTGTCCAGCATGGGGCGCTGTGCTGACCACACAGGAGCCCTGTCCATCATGGTGCACTGTGCTGACCACACTCGAGCCCTGTCCATCATGTGGCACTGTGCTGCCCACACTAGAGCCCTGCACAGCATGGGACACTGTGCTGACCACACTAGAGCCCTGTCCAGCATGGGGCACTGTGCTGACCACACTAGAGCCCTGCACAGCATGGGGCACTGTGCTGACCACACTGGAGCCCTGCACAGCATGGGGCACTGTGCTGACCACACTCGAGCCCTGCACAGCATGGGGCACTGTGCTGACCACACTCGAGCCCTGCACAGCATGGGGCTGTACGCTGACCACACTACAGTCCTGCCCTTCATGTGGCACTGTGCTGACCACACGAGAGCCCTGCCCAGCATGGGGCACTTTGCTGACCACACTAGAGCCCTGTCCAGCATGGGGCTCTGTGCTGATCACACGAGAGACCTGTACAGCATTGGGCACTCTGCTGACCACACTCGAGCCCTGCACAGCATGGGGCTGTGCGCTGACCACACTACAGTCCTGCCCAGCATGGGGCACTGTGCTGACCACACGAGATCCCTGCCCAGCATGGGGCACTTTGCTGACCACACTAGAGCCCTGTCCAGCATGGGGCTCTGTGCTGATCACACTAGAGCCCTGCACAGCATGGGGCACTGTGCTGACCACACTAGAGCCCTGCACAGCATGGGGCACTGTGCTGACCACACTCGAGCCCTGCACAGCATGGGGCTCTGCGCTGACCACACTACAGTCCTGCCCAGCATGGGGCGCTGTCCAGCCACACTGGAGCCCTGTGCAGCATGGGACACTCCGCTGACTATACTGGAGCCCTGTCTGCATTGGGCACTGTGCTGAAGACCCAAGAGCCCTGTAGAGCATGGGGCACTGTGCTGACCACACTGGAGCCCTGTCCAGCATGGGACACTGTGCTGACCACACGAGAGCCGTGTACCGCAAGGGGCACTGTGCTGACCACAGCATGGCCCTGTCCAGTATGGAGTGCTGTGATGACCACACTCCCGCCCTGTCCAGCATGGGGCAGTCTGCTGACCACACTGGAGCCCTGTCCAGTATGGGGCACTGTGTTGACCACACTCGAGCCCTCCCCAGCATGGGACACTGTGCTGACCACACTGGAGCCCTGTCCAGCATGGGGCGCTGTGCTGACCACACTGGAGCCCTGTCCATCATGGGGCACTGTGCTGACCACACTAGAGCCCTGCACAGCATGGGGCACTGTGCTGACCACACTAGAGCCCTGTCCAGCATGGGGCTCTGTGCTGACCACACTAGAGCCCTGTCCAGCATGGGGCACTCTGCTGACCACACTAGAGCCCTGAACACCATGGGGCACTGTGCTGACCACACTGGAGCCCTGCACAGCATGGGGCACTGTGCTGACCACACTAGAGCCCTGTCCAGCATGGGGCACTCTGCTGACCACACTCGAGCCCTGTCCATCATGTGGCACTGTGCTGACCACACTCGAGCCCTGCACAGCATGGGGCTCTGTGCTGACCACACTAGAGCCCTGTCCAGCATGGGGCACTGTGCTGACCACACTAGAGCCCTGCACACCATGGGGCACTGTGCTGACCACACTGGAGCCCTGCACAGCATGGGGCACTGTGCTGACCACACTAGAGCCCTGTGCAGCATGGGACACTCCGCTGACTATACTGGAGCCCTGTCTGCATTGGGCACTGTGCTGAAGACACAAGAGCCCTGGACAGCATGGGGCAGTGTGCTGACCACACGAGAGCCGTGTACTGCAAGGGGCACTGTGCTGACCACAGCATGGCCCTGTCCAGCATGGAGTGCTGTGATGACCACACTACCGCCCTGTCCAGCATGGGGCACTGTGCTGACCACACTGGAGCCCTGTCCAGCATGGGGCACTGCGCTGACAACACTGGAGCCCTGTCCAGCATGGGGCACTGTGCTGACCACACTAGAGCCCTGCACAGCATGGGGCACTGTGCTGACCACACTAGAGCCCTGTCCAGCTTGGGGCACTGTGCTGACCACACTAGAGCCCTGCACACCATGGGGCACTGTGCTGACCACACTGGAGCCCTGCACAGCATGGGGCACTGTGCTGACCACACTAGAATTCTGCACACCATGGGGCATTGTGCTGACCACACTGGAGCCCTGCACAGCATGGGGCACTGTGCTGACCACACTAGAGCCCTGTGCAGCATGGGACACTCCGCTGACTATACTGGAGCCCTGTCTGCATTGGGCACTGTGCTGAAGACACAAGAGCCCTGGACAGCATGGGGCACTGTGCTGACCACACGAGAGCCGTGTACCGCAAGGGGCACTGTGCTGACCACAGCATGGCCCTGTCCAGCATGGAGTGCTGTGATGACCACACTACCGCCCTGTCCAGCATGGGGCACTGTGCTGACCACACTGGAGCCCTGTCCAGCATGGGGCACTGCGCTGACCACACTAGAGCCCTGCACAGCATGGGGCACTGTGCTGACCACACTAGAGCCCTGTCCAGATTGGGGCACTGTGCTGACCACACTGGAGCCCTGTCCAGCATGGGGCACTGCGCTGACAACACTGGAGCCCTGTCCAGCATGGGGCACTGTGCTGACCACACTAGAGCCCTGCACAGCATGGGGCACTGTGCTGACCACACTAGAGCCCTGTCCAGCTTGGGGCACTGTGCCGACCACACTCGAGCACTGCACAGCATGGGGCTCTGCGCTGACCACACTGCAGTCCTGCCCAGCATGGGGCACTGTGCTGACCACACTGGAGCCCTGACCAGTATGGGGCACTGTGCTGTCCACAGTAGACGTGGCCGGCTGTGTGTTCACATCATTTTATGTTTCCAAGAGCAGTTACAGAAGAAGGTCCCTGACATTCTCCCTGATTGTGTGGTGAATGGGTCCATGGCCAAACAATCCCCTGAACTGACACTGCAGACGGATGATTCTATTGACTGGTTGTCTGATACCTTCTTTGGGAAGGTAAAGGGCTCAAAGGTTGTGTTAAGCATATCTTCGTTAGTTGAGGTTCAACAACCCGACCCTGTGTTAAAAAAATACCACAGGCTGTCGAAACCAAAATTGAAGCAGAGGGAGTTGCAGAGTGCTACTATTTAGAGAACGAGGTGCTAATGAGGAAGTGGAGACCTCCTCACAGACCTGCAGATGAAGAGTGGACAGTGGTTCACCCGATAGTGGTGCTGCTGAGGTACCTTAAAGTAATATTCAGAATAGCCCACCAGCTTCCAATGACTCGGTGTGCCGATGAACGAAAAATCGAAGCCTGAATTCTCATACCAGCTTTGGGGGAACCCTTCAGCTGTGTGATGGTGGACTGTGTGGGACACCTGCTGAAAACAAAAGAAGGACTACCAGTATCTTCTCACCATTATGGATCTGGTGACCTGATTCCCAGAGGGCATTCTCCCAAAGAACAATCTCTAACACAATTCTTTACCCGATATGGGCTAACTGCTGAGATCCAGTTAGATCAGGGCACATAGTATTATGTGCAGTATTTTTGAAAAGGTCATGGGTATTCTGGACATAACCCAGCTAAAGTCCTCAGTCTACCACCCACTGTCACACGGGGTTTGGAGCGGCACCACCAGACCCTAAAGACAATGATCAAGCCATACTGCGATGAGTAACCCCATGACTGGGACAAAGGGCTGGGATTTCTTCTGTTGCCTGCCAGGGACATATCCAATGTGTCCACTGGCTTCAGTCTCTTTGAATTAGTTTATGGACACGAGGTGAGATGTCCTCTTAAACTAATCAAGGAGAAGTTTTTGGGACAGAGGAATGAGTCCTCCGTGTTAGACTACATCTCCATGCTCTGGGAGCAGCTCATGAGGGCCTGTGCAATAGCTCAGTAACACCTAGGGACCTCCCAGGCAGCTATGAAAATGTAATCAGGCAAAAATGCCAAGATCAGAACATTTCGGGACAGAGACCATGTATTGTTACTATTCCCACTGCAAGGTGAATCCCTGAAAGTCCGGTTCAGAGTTCCATATCGAGTAACAAAAGGAATACTCAGGCAAATCATTTAATTGACACCCCAGACCAAAGCCAAAAAGCAAAGGCTGTGGAGGGGACAGACATGTACAGATCTGTCAGACAGTCAGGAGGGAAGGATTGGAAAGGACAGTGAGGACAGGTTAGAGGAGGGCCAGGAGGATTCTCAACTGGAATCCCCAACTCTCCGATTAGCCAACCCTGAAATGTTAGATAAATTAGACCACACGCTCTCCTCCTTGAATGCAGGTCAAAGAGGCACCTTAAAAAGGCTGCTAACGGCACTTACAGTAAGCTGCAAGGGCAAGGTAAGTTCCGAAAAGGGCAAGCCAATGGTGAGGGAGATGCCTCACCTAGTCGAAGTGCTGCAAGAGAATGAAGTGGAAGGTGGACAGACAATTGTGAGCACTAATGTCCCAGAGGACATAGGGCAGATCAGAAAAAAATGATGCTCCCGATAGTAAAGGGAAAAGTGAAGGGAAAATACCAAAAAGTAAACAGCACTTGTGTACCTCACCAGAAAGCTAAAAGTAAGGTCAGTGTGGATCTACCCACTGAAGAAGCCAATGATCAGGTCCCAAACCCAAAGCTAATGAAACCTGACAATTTCAAAGCAGAACGCAGCAGGAAGAATGGCCCAGAGTCAATCTCAGACACCTCACAGGGGTTAAAAAAAAGTATTACACACTGTCGGTTTGGGGAGAAGGATTATCAACGTGCAGGAACATGAATAGTTAAAGCTTCATTGCAGGAGAGAAAAAAAAACAATGTAATCTCTGATGCATTGTCCAGGGTCGAACCCAACACATAACCATCCCAGACAAAACTCCAAAAATTTAAATGAGCTCATCTGTAACAGACAATGCCAGCTGCAGTAATTCTAAGATTAATCTGTCAGTTGGAGATGTTATTATTGAGAATGAATGTGTGTTTCCTTCTATTTCTTCCTACAGTTAACCTTGAAACAACTGGCAGCCAAGATGGCCACCGCAATTGGCATCTGAAACACCTTTGCACATTCCAGAATCAACAGGAGACACATGTCTGATGAGCCTGGACCCAAAACATTGGCTTGCTCTAGTTATTGAACGACCTAAGATTACATTTGTTAATACGATAGACAAGGACCTCCTGACAAATTGACTTTAAAAGAACAAACTCCTCCAAGTGTAAATACTGATATCCTGAGCCCTGGGGAGATAGAAGTTTCTAACTTGAATCTCTAAATAAGGTTCCAGCGAATACAGTGAGGCAGTCAGGAGACCTTCTGTTCATCTCTGTGAAAGCTGTGCGTTTCCCCTGGACAAAGATAGACAAGCCAGTGATTCAAACTATTCAGAAGCAGAAGGGCTGTGCCCCCCTCTCCGCCTCTCTGTCCAATTAACACCACAAGTTTGAAAACCACGTGCGGCTGTCAGCCCTCCAAGCCTACAGATTACTACATTCAGAGACATCAGGGGAAGAAAGCCACCCACAAGTCTGCCTCCAATAAAACCCTGAGCCACGTGGGCCAGCCACAAAGGGCACTTTGACCGGCCAAAGACTTCAAGAATACAACTTCAGCCGGAAAACCACCGAATCGTCCAACCTCACAGAATGAGCATTTTATTGTATTTTTTAATTTATTTCGGACTCCAATCCAGCCACAAATGTACTTCTCACTCTGTAATCTATTTGTGTGTGATTCTCATGTGAGTGTGTGCGTAAATGTGTGGTGTATTTTTTAATGATTTTATTTCGATCAGGTTCAGATTGTTAAGTATAATAATATCACCTCTTTCGTGCTTAAACTCGAGAGAACCTGTCTGATCGGTTCCTTCACCATCACACCAAAGGTTAAAGGTAAAATACTCACTGAGACCGTTACCACATCCACCCTCTAAAAAGGACAAACCCTATTGCGGTCAAATAAGAAGAAGGACAAGAGGAGAGACTGTGACCCCTCCTCACCTGGCTGTACAAATAGGCAGGGTTGGAGATGGAGAGAACACGGGAATGAAGTCAGCTCAGCATTAAAAAGATAGCAGAGGTTGTAGCCTTCCTGGTTCAGCCTCAGACAATGGCCAGCGAGGGGGATGCAGATCGTGGATAGGGAATAGAGTTTGTGACAGAAACTGAAGACAATGGCTTCAGTCTTCTCACAATATAAATTACAAGAACATAATTCATTGAAATATGGCTTAGGAAACTAATAGTTGGATACAGAGGCTTACCAGGGACACCAATAATAGCGAGGATGGGAAAATAAATCGATTGAATCATCTTCAGAGCATAAACCATCCGCCCTTCTAATGTTATCCAGTAGTAATCTGCAGTGAGCCAGTAAAACCAATAGGAGAAACTCCTGCTGCCCATTGTTGTAACATTCCAATCTTTTGTTCTCAGATTCTGACCCATTGTTGTAACATTCCAGTCGATTGTTCTCAGATTCTGATCTACCATGTCGCCTTCTCCCTCTGGAGCTGCTGATCTCTGTTCCTGCCGGCGGTGATGTTCCCGCTGAAACTATGGGATAATACATTGAAACGAGCCCCTTATTAATAGACGATTGAAAACCTCCAGTGACAAAATTAGGGTCCATGGAGACGGACATTAATTAGAGTCACTGAAAAAACAGGTTCAGGTAACTCCTTTCAATCTAAAAGGTTTTGTACCACAATAAAGTAGAACGTTTATCCAGTCTGGATAGGATATCTGAGGTTAAATGAGGGAAAGAATTGTGGAAACAGCAGCAGCACTGGCCAGAATCTTTAAATCCTCCATTGATATGGGAGTGGTGACAGAGGACTGGAAGGCTGTGAATGTTACACCCTATTTAAAAAAGGGGAGGTTGGATAAACCCTGTAACCACTGACCAGTCAGTCTAATGTTGGTAGTTGGAAACTTCTAGAGGCCGTAACCCAGCACAAAGTATTCATTGCCTGTACAATCATGGGTTAATAAATGACAAGCAGTATAGATAGGTTATAGGAAAATCATTTGCTAATCTTGATCGAGTTCGTTGAGGACGTAACTGTGAGTGTTAGCGTGTTTCGTGTAATGGAATCATAGAATCATAGAAAGATTAAGGCACAGAAAGAGGCCACTTTGCACATTATTGCTATGCCAGCCGATGAACGATCCACCTATTCTAATCCCACCTTCCTGCAATTGGTTAACAACCCTGCAGGTTGCAGCACTTGAGCTGCATATCCAGACTCCTTTTGAATGGGTTGAGGGTCCCTGCCTCAACTACCCTTTCAGGCAGTGAGTTAATGCCTCACACCAAAGCAAGAGACCCAGTGCTAAGCCTTGCAGAACGCCACTGGAAACATCCCTCCAATCTCTAAAATACCCGACAACAATTACCCTTTGTTTCCTGCCACTGAGCCAATTTCCTATTTCTTGGTGAGCAGGTTTTTCCTCAACTCCCCTCTAATCTTTCCACCAATCATTTTAAATCTATGCCCCTCATCGCTGATCTCTCTGCTAATGTGATTAGACCCACCGCAAGACCATTCTGCTAAGACTAGATAAATGATTGTTTAAGCCTCAGCTGGAATATTGTGTCCCATTCTGCACACCACACTTTATGAAGGATTCCAAGGCCTTGGAGATGGTGCTAGGTGATATATTAGAATGGTAACGGGAATGAGGGACTTCAGTTATGTGGAGAGAAGCTGGGATTGTTCGCCTTAGAGCAGAGAAGATAAAAGGGAGATTTAATCGAGGGGCTGAAAATGATGATGTGTTTTTCTAGAATAAATAAGGAGAATCTGGTTTCACTGGATGAAGGTTCAGTAACCAGAGAACACAGTTTAATGTTGATTAACAAACAAACAGAGGAGAGATGAGGAGATTTTCTTTTCTTTACACAGCGAGTGTTTATGATTTGGAATTCCCTTCCTGAAAGGGTTGTGGAAGCAGATTTAACAGAAACTTTCAGTCGGGAATTGGATCAATACTAACAGGGTGATTTACTGGACTGGGAGAAAAGAACAGGAACGAGGAATAATTGGGAAATCTCCTTCAAAGAGCTGGAACTGGTACAATTTCTTAAATAGTCTCCTCCTGTGCTGTGTGATTCTCCGACTGTCTGATATTAGAAACCATTGAGTACGTATCTCATGTGTACAATTGACATTCAGCAGTTTTTAATCCAGTGATTAATTGTTACTTGTTTTCTGATGAAAACAACAGCAAAAAGGCAAACACAAGGGTTTGGTGAGGTAACTTATGTTGACAATGTGATTATCGGATCATGACATCTCTCTCTGATCACAGACCTCGCCTGGTTTCAATCCGTCAATTACATTTTATTCCTATTTTATTTCCTGTCTATTTGTTCTCAGGATTTGGGTGATACTGACAAGGCTGGCATTACTTCCCCATCCCTGGTTACCATGAGAAAGTGGTGGGCCATCATCTTGAACCACTGCAGTCCCTGTGGTGAAGGTGTTCCCTCAACCAAACTTACATTTAATATTTTGAGGAGACACTTTCATTCATGGACACCTCAGAATGAGTTAGGCCGGAAATCTGGGATGAGAATTTAAAACTCGAGGCTTTACTGGACCAGGAACCAACGTAAGTCAGTGAGCACAGGAGTGATGGATGAATGGGACTTGGTGGAAAGGCCTGTTACCCGACTCGAACTCGACGGGACACGACGACATGTTTTGGGGACAGGGGATTGGGATAGTCAGAGGGGTGAGGACATGGAGGGATTTGATCACATGAGTGAGAATATTAAAATTGAGGTGTTATTGGACCAAGAGCCAATGTAGGTCAGTGAGTACAGAGATGTTGGGTGAACAGAATTTTGTGCAAATTAGAAGATGGCAGCAGAGTTTTGGATGACTACAGGGTTACAGAGAGTAGAATGTGGGAGACAAGCCAGCAGAGTGTTAGAATAGTCAAGTCTCGAGGTAACAAAGGTACGGACGAGAGTTTCAACAGCAAATGAGCTCAGCTCTCTCTCTCTCTCGCTCTTTCTCTCCCTCCACTTCTCTCTTTGTCGCCCTCACTTGCTCTGTACCGCACTCAGAATCTTACACGTTTCCATCAGGTCGCCTCTTATTCTTCTAAACGCCAGTGGATATAAGCCTAGCCTGTCCGATCTTTCCTAATAATACTGCCCGCCCATATTAGTCTAGTAAACATTCTCTAAACTGCTTCCAACGCATTTACATACTTCCTTAAATAAAGAGACCAATGCTGCATACAGCATGCCAGATATGGTTTCACCAATGCCCTCCCTACTTCTGTATTCAATTCCGCTCACAATAAGTAATAACATTATATTAACTTTCCTAATCACTTGCTGAACCTGCAGAGTAACCTTATGTAATTCATGCACCAGGGCACCCAGATCCCTCTGTATCTCAGAGCTCTGCAATCGCTCACCATTCCAACAATATGCTTTTTTAAATTATTATTCCTACCAAAATGGACAATTTCACATTTTCCCATAGTATATTCCATTTGCCAGATCTTTGCCCTCTCACTCAACCTATCTATGTCCCTTTGTAGCCTCCTTATGTCCTCTTCACAACTTTGTGTCGTCCCTTCATCCAAGTCATTTATTAAAAATTCCAAAAAGTTGAGCCCTCAGCACTGATCCCTCTGGCACACCACTCGGTACAACCTGTCAAACAGAGCAGTCCCACAGACTAGTCAAGTAACAGCCTGACATAGTCATACTCACGGAATCATACCTTACAGACAATGTCCGAGACACTGCCATCACCATCCCTGGGTATGTCCTGTCCGACCAGCAGGACAGACCCAGCAGAGGTGGGGGTAAAGTGGTATACAGCAGCGAGAGAGATGCCCTGGGAGTCCTCAACATCGACTCTGGACACCATGAAGTCTCGTGGCATCAGATCAAACATGGGCAAGGAAACCTCCTGCTGATTACCACCTACTGCTCTCTTTTCTTTAAGAGAGTTTTGAACAAGTAAAGCCAGAATAAGTAAAGTCATTAGCATATCACAGGAAATAGTCAATTGATAAGCTTGTAGAGAAAAACAGGCACACCTGGGGAGACGGTCATCCCAAGGATTTTCGAGGAAAATGATGGGGATTATGATTTCATTCTCAATAGAATATCTGAGGATGTCCAGAAATGCAACTTTAAGCTAAAAAAGGGCTGAGATAAGTTGGTTAATGGGGCACATCTGAGTACCTGAAGGTTAAATAAAAGACACGAAGAATTGAAGGAAGAGATGGACAATTTACAGAAGGAAAATGAAGGTTGGCAGGAAAACATTGGCATCCTGTACAATCAGTTACTCTGGGATCAGGAGCCACATGATGGAGTATATTATCCGCAGAGTAAATTAGAACAAATACTGGACCAAAACACTGAGTTACAGGCAGACACTCCCAGACTAGGTGAGGAGTTAGAAGATGTGAGGAGGGGCTATGAGGGAATTAGACCCGTGTTAAAGCTCTGCCTCCCCTGAAGCTGACCACGCTCTGTGTTGAGATAAAATCCGACAGCTTCAGACACACTCAGTCAACAGTGGGCAGTGGTGGCTGCTGTCTCCAAACACAAAGCCAGATATCCCGGTTCTTCTTAGGGCAACACATTTGTGAGCCTCACAGTCTCTGCTCCACTTCCTCCATACAAGGACGACAAGATCACTGGAAAATACCAGGGTGTGAGGTAACCTGGGCCTAAACTGCAGGCCAGCCTAAGAACAAGACTGATATAGATGGGGTCAGTGAGCAACCAACCACAGTCACTGACAGTGAGAGAGATGTCACCACCACAACCACACAGAGGCTCCTTACCGCTGTTGAGGCCAGGGCTCTAAAGCAGGAACTGGGAATGGTGGATAT
Organism: Heterodontus francisci; assembly: GCF_036365525.1. Classification (NCBI taxonomy): domain Eukaryota; kingdom Metazoa; phylum Chordata; class Chondrichthyes; order Heterodontiformes; family Heterodontidae; genus Heterodontus; species Heterodontus francisci. The sequence goes on along the minus strand of NW_027140128.1, from coordinate 2,547,718 downwards.
GAGCAGAAGCTCCCTCGATCTGAGTGTTCTGTGTTCCAATATCCAAATTATTTATATATATCAGAAAAATATCAGTGGTCCAAGCAGTGCCCCTTGGGGAAACACCACTGTCTACCTTCCTCCAGTCTGAAAAAGCAACTGATGACCACAACTCACCGTTTTCTCTCATTAAGCCAGTTTTTTTAAATCCAAGCTGACACTGACCCTCTTATTCCATGAGAATCAATTAACTGTCCAGATGTCACAAACAGACTGTGAAAGAAACTACAATTTCAGCTTAAAATTAAGTGAAATGCTAAATGCAATAGTTAACGAACTTTTGGAAAGAGATCAACTTTTAGATCTCTTAAAATTCAGTCACTCGTTAACTTTACTGTATTTAGTACTCTGTACAGGTAGTACTCCCTAAAACTGGACTCTGTGCAACTTACTGTATTTAGGGTTTAGGGAGTGAATTCCAGAGCTAAGGGAAGAGAACAGAAAGTGCTGGAAATACTCAACTCGCCTGGCAGCATCTGTGTATGCTGTTAATGTTTCAGATCTGTGATCCTTCATCAGAACTGGTAAACGTCAGAAATGTTGATGTACAAGCTGCAGATGGTGAGACCATGGACTTCCTGCTTTCCACCACCCGCAATCCCTCACCCCAACCCTCCCCTTCTGATTTTATACTTTCCAATGACAACACAAAACTTCCAGCTTCCCAGTCACAGCAGCTCCAGGAGACAGAGAGAGAGCAGCAGCACAGTACTAATGGTGATTCCCTATCACGTCGTCTGATAGTCACAATCACCAGATCAAAGTCAGCAGCCTTCCACCAGCCATGCTGCAACCACTGGGGAAACACTATGTAGGAGAACTAGTCAAGTCTCGGGAACCCACAAGACAGGCACTAAGTGAATACACAAGGGTGAATCGTTCAGTTTGTTTGTATGATTGGATGTGTTGTTGGATAAACATGTCAATGAAAAGGTTTTTGTTGGTGTTTTTTATTGCAGGATGGTGACCAAGGGGACACTGTGATGTGGCGTCTCAGATGGGTGTGATAGTGGGTAATGGGGGATCCATGGTGGGATAGGGAAGTTGTGCTATGGGAACTGGAATCTTAGCAGGGAATCTCCGACAGCATGTCCGGGTCGAAGGCATCGAGGAAATATCCTCCCTGCCTCCTCCTCTTCCTGAGGTGGCATCCGGATTCCTGGTGCCAATGCCTGTGTCCTCATGATGGTGATGCAGAATACCATGAACCTGGACACCTGCTCAGTGTGTACTGGAGGGCTCCCCCCGCGCGGTTCAGACATCGGAAGCATTGCTTCACCTGGTGGTTTTGTGTGGTGGAGGGGAGTGTCCAGAGTTTAGAGGTCATGAAACACATTCTGGTTCTGCATGGAGGCCCGATGTGTTGGGAACGGCTGAGTGTTTCAGAATGAAGGTATGGTGGCTGCTGCCAGGATAGTGGACATTTACCAACATGATGTACTGGGCATGCTCACACACCAACTGTACATTAATGGAGTGAGAGTTCTATCAGTTCCTGTACCTCTCCCCGTTGACATGGGGACACCGCAGAACCACCTACACCATCAGGAATCCAGCTCTCCAGACAAAGCCACGGGATTTCTCATTTGCTTCTCCCTGCTGAGAGAGTAGACAGTATAATTCACCTCACCCGACATGGATGGCCTCTGCTATCTGGATGGCAGATACATCAATAGACAACATAGAGAGAGATAATGAATACGTCACCCGCTCTTGCCTGGATAAATCCAGATAAGAACATAAGAAGTAGGATCAGGAGTAGGCAGTTCAGCCCCTTGAGCCTGTTCTGCCATTCAATATGATCATAGCTGATCTCATCTCGGCCTCTACTCCACTTTTCTGCCCGTTCTCCATAACGCTTCAACCCATTACTAATTAAAGATCTGTCTATCTCCTCCTTAAATTTACTCAATGTCTCGGCATCTACCGCACTCTGGAGTACTGAATTCCACAGACTCACGACTCTTTGAGAGAAGACATTTCTCTTCATCTCTGTTTTAAATCTGCTCCCCCTTTATCCTAAAACTCTGACCTCTCATTCTAAATTGCGCCACGAGAGGAAACATCTTCTCTCCGTCTACTTTGTCAATCCTTTAATCATCTTATATACCCCGATTGGATCCCCTCTCATTCTTCTAAACTCTAGAGAGTAAAGGCATAAACTGCTTAATCTCCCTTCATAAGACAAACCCCTCATCCCTGGATTCAATCTCGTGACCCTCCTCTGAACTGTCTCCGATGCAACTACATCCATCCTCAAGTAAGGAGACCAAAACTGTACTCAATACTCCAGCTGCGGTCTCATTAATGCCTTGTACAGTTGCAGCAACACTTTCCCACATCCTATTCCTTTAGCAAGAAATGCCAACATTCAATTTGCCTTCTTTATCACCTGCTGCACATGCAAATTAGCTTTCTGTGATTCATGCACGAGGACACCCTGATCCCTCTGCTCCGAAGTACGCTAACGTTTCTCTCCATTTAGATAATAATCTACCTTTCTATTTTTCTGACCGAAATGGCGAACCTCACACTTAACCACGTTAAACTCCATCTGCCAAATTTTGGCCCATTCACCGAAACTATCCATATCAATTTGTAAATTTCTTATGTATTTATTGCAACTTACTATCCAATCTATTTTAGCCTCATCTGCGAATTTGGCGATATTACCTTCTATCCCTGCATCCAAGTCATTAATATAGATTGTAAATAGTCGGGGCCAAAGGACCGAACCCTGTGGCACCCCACTAATTGCATCTTGCCTGCCAGAAAAGCACCCATTTATCCCGACTATCTGTTGTTTGTTGGTTAGCCAATCCTCTATCCAAGCTAATAAATTGCCACTAATCCCATGTGATCTTACCTTGTGTATTATCCTTTTGTGTGGCACCTTATCAAGTGCCTTCTGGAAGTCTAGATAGAATACATCTACAGGATCCCCATTTTCCACATTTCTTGTCACAGCTTCGAAGCACTCTGGCAAATTCGTCAAACACGATTTACCCTTCATAAAACCTGACACTGATGGGTTGCTTTTGACTTTCTTAAAGTCCTGTTATTACTTCTTTAATAATGGATTGTAACAATTTCCCAACGATAGATGTTAAACTAATTGGTCGAGTGTTTCCTACTTTCTGTCTCCCTCCCTTTTTGAATAAGGGTGTTATACAGGTTTTTATTCCAATCCACTGGAACCTTTCCCGCATCCAGAGAATTTTGAAATATTATAACCAATGGATCCACTATCTCCGCTGCTATTTCCTTTAAGACCCTAGGATGTAGGCTATCAGGTCCTGGGGACTCATTTGCCTTCACTCGCAATAGTTTGTTCAGTACCTTTTCCATCGTGACTTTTTTTTATTCATTCATAGGATGTGGGCGTCTCTGGCTAGGCCAGCATTTATTGCCCATCCCGAATTGCCCATGATAAGGTGGTGCTGAGCTTCCTTCTAGAACCTCTGCAGTCCATGTGGGGTAGGTGCACCCACAGTGCTGTTAGGAATGGAGTTCCATGATTTTGACCCAGCGACAGTGAAGGAACGGCGATATAGTTCCAAGTCAGGGTGGTGCGTGACTTGGAGGGGAACTTGCAGGTGATGGTGTTCCCATGTATTTGCTGCCTTTGTCCTTCTAGTTTGTAGAGGTCGCGGGTTTGGAAGGCGCTGTCTAAGGAGCCTTGGTGCATTGCTGCAGTGCATGTTGTAGATGGTACACACTGCTGCCAATGTGCGTCAGTGCTGTAGGGAGTGAATGAGAGTGGATGGTGTGCCAATCAGGTGGGCTGCTTTGTCCTGGATGGTGTTGAGCTTCTTGAGTGTTGTTGGAGCTGCACCCATTCAGGCAAGTGGAGAGAATTCCATCACACTCCTGACTTGTGCCTTGTAGATAGTGGGCAGGCTTTGAGGAGTCAGGAGGTGAGTTACTCGCCTCGGGATTCCTAGCCTCTGACCTGCTTGTGTAGCCACGGTAATTCTATGGCTACTCCAGATCAGTTACTGGTCAATGGCAGCCCCTAGGATGTTGACAGTGGGGGATTCAGCGATGATAATGCCGTTGAATGTCAAAGGGAGATGGTTATTGCCTGGCACTTGTGTGGCGCGAATGTTACTTGCCATTTATCAGCCCAAGCATGGATATTGTCCACGTCTTGCTGCATTTTTACACAGACTGCTTTTCAGTATCTGAGGAGTCACAAAAGGTGCTGAACATTGTTCAATCATCAGCGAACATCCCCACTGCTGACCTTATGATTGAAGGAAGGTCATTGATAAAGCAGCTAATGATGGTTGGGCCTTGGACACTACACTGAGGAACTCCTGCAGTAATGTCCTGGAGCTGAGATGAGTGACCTCCAACAATCATAAATCCCTGAAAGTTGCTACCCAGGTTAATAGGGCTGTGAAGAAGGCATATGGTGTGTTAGTTTTTATTAGTAGGGGGATCGAGTTTCGGAGCCACGAGGTCATGCTGCAGCTGTACAAAACTCTGGTGAGGCCGCACCTGGAGTATTGCGTGCAGTTCTGGTCACCACATTATAGGAAGGATGTGGAAGCTTTGGAAAGGGTGCAGAGGAGATTTACTAGGATGTTGCCTGGTATGGAGGGATAGTCTTACGAGGAAAGGCTGAAGGACTTGAGGTTGTTTTCGTTGGAGAGAAGGAGGAGGAGAGGTGACTTAATAGAGACATATAAGATGATCAGAGGGTTGGATAGGGTGGATAGTGAGAGTCTTTTTCCTCGGATGGTAATGGCAAACACGAGGGGACATAGTTTTAAGTTGAGGGGTGATAGATATAGGACAGATGTTCGAGGTAGTTTCTTTACTCAGAGAGTAGTAGGGGTGTGGAACGCCCTGCCTGCAGCAGTAGTAGACTCGCCAACTTTATGGGCATTTAAGTGGTCATTGGATAGACATATGGATGAAAATGGAATAGTGTAGGTCAGATGGTTTCACAGGTTGGCGCAACATCGAGGGCCGAAGGGCCTGTACTGTGCTGTAATGTTCTAATTCTAAAAAACAAAAATCACAACCATCTTCCATTGCGCTAGGTATGACTGCAGCCAGCGGAGGGCTTTCCCCTGATTCCCATTGACCTCAGTTTTGCTCGGGATCCTTGATGCTATATTCGGTTAAATGCAGCCTTGATGTCAAGGGCAGTCACTCTCACCTCACCTCTTGAGTTCAGCTCTTTTGTCCATGTTTGAACCACGGCCTTAATGAGGTCAGGAGCTGAATGGCTCTGGCGGAAACCAAACTGAGCGTCACTGAGCAGGTTATTGCTAAGCAAGTGCCGCTTGATGGCACTGTTGATGACACTTCCCATCACTTTACTGATGATTGAGAGTTGGCTGATGGGGCGGTAATTGGCCGAGTTGGATTTGTCCTGCTTTTTGTGTACAGGACATACCTGGGCAATTTTCCACATTGCAGGGTAAATGCTAGTGTTTTAGCTGTACTGGAACAGCTTGGCTCGGGGCGCGGCAAGTTCTGGAGCACAGTCTTCAGTACTATTGCCGGAATGTTGTCAGGGCCCATTGCTTTTTCAGTTTCCAGTGCCTTCAGTCGTTTCTTGATATCACGTGGAATGAATCGAATTCGCTGAAGTCTGGCATCCGTGATGCTGAGGAGTTCAGGAGGAGGCCGAAATCGGCCTCAACTCGGACCTTCTGGATGAAGATTGATGCAAATGCTTCAGCCTTAGCTTTCACAGTGATGTGCTGGGTTCCCACATCATTTAGGATGGCGTGGTTTGTGGAACCACTTCCTCCAGGTAGTTGTTTAATTGTCCACCACCATTCAGAGCTGGATGTGTCAGGACTGCAGAGCTTAGATCTGATCCTTTGGTTCTGGGTTCGCTTAGCTCTGTTCACTTCGCTTACGCAGTTTCACTCGCAGATGGTCCTGTGTTGTAGCTTCACCAGGTTGACATTTTCAGGTATGCCTGGTGCTGCTCCTGGCATGCCCTCCTGCACTCTTCATTGAACCAGGGTTGGTCTCCTGCCTTGATGGTAATGGTAGAATGGGGAATATGCCGGGCCATGAGGTTACAGATTGTGGTTGCGTACAATTCTGCTGCTGATGATGGCCCACAGCGCCTCATGGATGTCCAGTTTTGCATTGCTAGATCTGTTCGAAATCTGTTCCATTTACACGGTGGTAGTGCCACACAACACGATGGAGGGTATCCCCAATGTGAAGTTAGGACTTTGTCTCCACAAGGACTGTGCAGTGGTCACTCCTACCAACACTGTCATGGACAGATGCATCTGCGGCAGGCAGATTGGTGAGGGCGTGGTCAAGTATGCTTTCCCCTCTTGTTGGTTCCGTCACGACCTGCCGCATACCCAGTCTAGCAGATATGTCCTTTAGAACTCAGTCAGCTCGGTTACTAGTGGTGCCAGCGAGCGACTCTTGGTGCTGGACATTGAAGTCCCCCACTCAGAATACATTTTGTGCCCTCGCCACCCTCAGTGCTTCCTCCAAGTGCTGTTCAACATTGAGGCATACTGACTCACCAGCTGGGCATGGGCGATATGTGGTAATCAGTAGGAGGTATCCTTGCCCATGTTTGATCTGATGCCATGAGACTTAATGGGGCCCAGGGTCGTAGTTGAGGACTCTCAGGGAAAATCCCTCCCTACTGTATACCACCACCTCTGCTGGGTCTGTCCTGCCATTGGTATAGGACATTCCCGGGGATGATGATGGCAGTGTCTGAGACATTGTCTGTCAGGTACGATTCCGTGAGTATGACTATGTCAGGCTGTTGCTTGACTTGTCTGTGGGACAGCTCTCCCAACATTGGCACAAGCCCCCAGATGTTAGTAAGGAGGACTTTGCAGGGTCGACAGGGCTGTGTTTGCCGTTGTCGTTCCCGGTGCCTAGGTCAATGCTGGGTGGTCCGTCCGGTTTCATTCCTTTTTATTGACTTCGTAGTAATTAGTTACAACTGAGTGGCTTGCTAGGCCACGTCAGAGGGCATGGAAGAGTCAATCACGTTGTTGTGGGCCTGGAGTCACATGTAGACCAGACCAGGTAAGGACAGCAGGTTTCCTTCCGTTAAGGACATTAGTGAACACGATGTGGTTTTACAAAAATCGACAATGGTTTCATGGCCATCACCAGACTAGCTTTTAATTCCAGTTTTATTAATCGAATTCAAATTCCACTTTCTGCTGTGGTGGGATTCGAACCCATGTCCCCAGAACAATACCCTGGGTCGCTGGTTTATTAGTCCAGTGACAATACCACTACACCACCGCCTCCCCATATTATGATTGTTCTAAATTCCTCTCTTTCTGTAACTTCTGCATTACCTGTTACTATTGGGATGCTACTCGTGTCCTCCACCGTGAAAACCGAGGCAAAATACTGATTTAGTGTCTCCGCCATTTCTGTGTCCCTGTCTATCAACATCCCAGTCTCATCCTCCAAGGGACCAATATTCACTTTAGCTACTCTCTTACCTTTCATATACTTAAAGAAGCTTTTGCCATCCGCGTTTACATTTTGTGATAATTTCCTTTCATAATTTACTTTTTATTACTTTTTAGTAACCGTTTGTTGATCGTTAAGCATTTCCCAATCTTCCAGCCTTCCAGTGGCCTTTGCAATATGGTGTGCCTTAGTCTTTGTCTTTGTGTTATCCTTAACTTCCCTGCTTAGCCATGGATGTCTTTCCCCCTCTTCGAATCTTTCTTCCACTTCAGAATATATTTTCGTTGGGAGGAATTGAATTTCTCCTTAAACATCTGCCACTGCTCATCAACATTCCTACCTTCTAGTCTTCCTGCCCAGTCCACTAGGGCCAAATCAGTCCTCATGTCTATGTAATTACCTTTGTTTAACTCCAGAACGCTACAGCGGACTCCAGTTTCTCGCCCTCAAACTGGATTTGAAATTCTAGCATGCTGTGATCACTCTTCCGTCGAGGATCCTTAACTATGAGATCATTAATTAATCCACCTCATTTCACAATGCCAAATCTAGAATAGCCTGCTCCCTGGTTGGTTCCACAACATATTGCTCCGAAAAACAATCTCTAATACATTCAATGAACTCTCCCTCGGAACTACCTTTGACAATTTGACTAATCCATTATATATACATATTAAAATCACCCTTGCCGTACCTTTCTCACAAGTTCTCACAGTATTTCTTGGTTTATACTGTTCCCCACTGCGGGACTACTGTTTGGGGAACTATAGATTACTCCCAACAGGGACTTCTTCCCCTTTCTATTTCTTATTTCTACCCACACTGATTCTACGTCTTGATCTTCAGTGCTTATGTCATTTCTCACCATAGCACTGATCTTCTTCTTTACTAACAATGCTACACCTCCTAATTTTCCTTCCTGTCTATCCTTCCAAAATACTGAGTACCCTTGGATATCAATTCCCAAACCTGGTTTCCCTGCAACGACGTCTCAGTAATCGCCAATAAATCATACCCATTCGTCTTCATTTGTGCTGTTAACTCATTTATTTTATTCCGAATGCTTCGTGCATTCAGATACAAAGCCTTTAAGTTTGTTTGATTATCAATTTTCAAAGATACATAACAGTTCAATGAAACTGAGGCCTGAATAGCCACTGACAGCTCTGTTCTCACCCTGGTGTGAGGCTCCAGATCGTGTTGCAGGAGTTGACACAGCTCTGTGACCACCTCCGTATTGAATCAGAGTCACCTCACAGACTGCTCCTGGGTTAGGTGTAGGTGGGAAAAGTGCTCTTGGAAAACACGTGGTGGGTAGGAAAGAATCCCCTCCTCCTCCCGCTTTACAGAGCTTCCCCTCTCTGCAGCTTCTGCTCCATTTGGTTGTAGGTTACAGACCCAGGGGCACTGTAACTACAGTCCCAATACCTCGTCCAGAGTTGGGTCACAAATCCTCTGTCCTCCCTGACTCTTTGCAGCAGATCCGAGCACAACCTCCAGAAAACCATCCACAGAATCTCCACTAACTTTACAATAGCACAAGTAAGTCAAAAGACCCTCACCTATACGTTGGATGCCTGGTCCTTTTAAATAACACTAGATGCAGTTCCTCGCGCTGCTGAATGTGTGTTCACCTGAGAGTGACTACACAGGCAGTCAGTGGACATGCATAGACAAAGTGCCAAAGAAGTACATCAAAGCTGTCGGAATGGCTGATTGACGTCAATTCAAACCCTTCCTCACACTAACAGCACATGCATGGTATACCCAGGCGAGATCCCTTCCCAGCATGGGGCACTGTGCTGGACACACTAGAAGTGGCTGGCTGTGTAGTTCACATCATTTTCTGGATCCAGGTTTCATCACGTTGGCACCAGTGCTGCCACAGAGTGAGAATCACAGCAGAGGAAGATATAGAGTGAAAGCAACTCACTTCAAACAGGGAAATGGAAAAAGACTTGACGGCATATGGTTTTCAATAATATGTGAAATGGAAGGGAAATTGGACTAATTGGAAGGGTGAGACCATGAGAATATTAAAATTAAGGTGCTGCCAGACCGGGAGCCAATGTAGATCAGTGAGTACAGGGGTGATGGGAGATCAGGATTTGGTGTGAGTTAGGATACAAAGAACAAAGAACAAAGATAATTACAGCACAGCAACAGGCCCTTCGGCCCTCCAAGCCTGCGCCGATCCAGATCCTCTCTCTAAACATGTCGCCTATTTTCTAAGGTTCTGTATCTATTTTCTTCCTGCCCATTCATGTATCTGTCTAGATACATCTTAAAAGACTCCATCGTGCCCGCGTCGACCACCTCCGCTGGCAACGCATTCCAGGTGCCCACCACCCTCTGCGTAAAGAACTTTCCACGCATATCCCCCCTAAACATTTCCCCTTTCACTTTGAACTCGTGTCCTCTAGTAATTGAAACCCCCACTCTGGGAAAAAGCCTCTTGCTGTCCACCCTGTCTATACCTCTCATGATTTTGTACACCTCAATCAGGTCCCCCCTCAACCTCCGTCTTTCTAATGAAAATAATCCTAATCTACTCAACCTCTCTTCATAGCTAGCGCCCTCCATACCAGGCAACATCCTGGTGAACCTCCTCTGCACCCTCTCCAAAGCATCCACATCCTTTTGATAATGTGGCGACCAGAACTGTACGCAGTATTCCAAATGTGGCCGAACCAAAGTCCTATACAACTGTAACATGACCTGCCAACTCTTGTACTCAATGCCCCGTCCGATGAAGGAAAGCATGCCGTATGCCTTCTTGACCACTCTATTTACCTGCGTTGCCACCTTCAGGGAACAGTGGACCTGAACACCCAAATCTCTCTGGACATCAATTTTCCCCAGGACTTTTCCATTTACTGTATAGTTCACTCTTGAATTGGATCTTCCAAAATGCATCACCTCGCATTTGCCCTGATTGAACTCCATCTGCCATTTATCTGCCCAACTCTCTAATCTATCTATATTCTGCTGTATTCTCTGACAGTCCCCTTCACTATCTGCTACTCCACCAATCTTAGTGTCGTCTGCAAACTTGCTAATCAGTCCGCCTATACTTTCCTCCAAATCATTAATGTATATCACAAACAACAGTGGTCCCAGCACGGATCCCTGTGGAACACCACTGGTCACACGTCTCCATTTTGAGAAACTCCCCTCTACTGCTACTCTCTGTCTCCTGTTGCCCAGCCAGTTCTTTATCCATCTAGCTAGTACACCTTGGACCCCAAGCGCCTTCACTTTCTCCATCAGCCTGCCATGGGGAACCTTATCAAACGCCTTACTGAAGTCCATGTATATGACATCGACAGCCCTTCCCTCATCAATCAACTTTGTCACTTCCTCAAAGAATTCTATTAAGTTGGTAAGACATGACCTTCCCTGCACAAAACCATGTTGCCTATCACTGATAAGCCCATTTTCTTCCAAATGGGAATAGATCCTATCCCTCAGTATCTTCTCCAGCAGCTTCCCTACCACTGACGTCAGGCTCACCGGTCTATAATTACCTGGATTATCCCTGCTACCCTTCTTAAACAATGGGACAACATTAGCAATTCTCCAGTCCTCCGGGACCTCACCCGTGTTTAAGGATGCTGCAAAGATATCTGTTAAGGCCCCAACTATTTCCTCTCTCACTTCCCTCAGCAACCTGGGATAGATCCCATCCGGACCTGGGGACTTGTCCACCTTAATGCCCTTTAGAATACCCAACACTTCCTCCCTCCTTATGCCGACTTGACCTAGAGTAATCAAACATCTGTTCCTAACCTCAACATCTGTCATGTCCCTCTCCTCGGTGAATACCGATGCAAAGTACTCGTTTAGAATCTCACCCATTTTCTCTGAGTCCAAGCATAACATTCCTCCTTTGTCCTTTAGTGGGCCAATCCTTTCTCTAGTTACCCTCTTTCTCCTTATATATGAATAAAAGGCTTTGGGATTTTCCTTAACCCTGTTTGCTAAAGATATTTCATGACCCCTTTTAGCCCTCTTAATTCCTCGTTTCAGATTGGTCCTACATTCCCGATATTCTTTCAAAGCTTCGTCTTTCATCAGCCGCCTACACCTTATGTATGCTTCCTTTTTCCTCTTAGCTCGTCTCACAATTTCACCTGTCATCCATGGTTCCCTAATCTTGCCATTTCTATCCCTCATTTTCACAGGAACATGTCTCTCCTGAACGCTGATCAACCTCTCTTTAAAAGCCTCCCACATATCACATGTGGATTTACCTTCAAACAGCTGCTGCCAATCTACATTTCCCAGCTCCTGCCGAATTTTGGTATAGTTGGCCTTCCCCCAATTTAGCACTCTTCCTTTAGGACCACTCTCGTCTTTGTCCATGAGTATTTTAAAGCTTACGGAATTGTGATCACTATTCCCAAAGTAGTCCCCTACTGAAACTTCAACAACCTGGCCGGGCTCATTCCCCAACACCAGGTCGAGTATGGCCCCTTCCCGAGTTGGACTATTTACATACTGCTCTAGAAAACCTTCCTGGATGCTCCTTACAAATTCTGCTCCATCTGGACCTCTAACACTAAGCGAATCCCAGTCAATGTTGGGAAAATTAAAATCTCCTATCACCACCACCCTGTTGCTCCTACATCTTTCCATAATCTGTTTACATATTTGTACCTCTATCTCACGCTCGCTGTTGGGAGGCCTGTAGTACAGCCCCAACATTGTTACCGCACCCTTCCTATTTCTGAGTTCTGTCCATATTGCCTCACTGCTCGAGTCCTCCATAGTGCCCTCCTTCAGCACAGCTGTGATATCCTCTTTGACCAGTAATGCAACTCCTCCACCCCTTTTACCTCCCTCTCTATCCCGCCTGAAGCATCGATATCCTGGGATATTTAGTTGCCAATCATGCCCTTCCCTCAACCAAGTCTCAGTAATAGCAATAACATCATACTCCCAGGTACTAATCCAAGCCCTAAGTTCATCTGCCTTACCTACTACACTTCTTGCATTAAAACGAATGCACCTCAGACCACCAGTCCCTTCATATTCATCATCTGCTCCCTGCCTGTTCTTCCCCTTAGTCACACTGACTTAATTATCTAGTTCCTTACAGGCTTTTGTTACTACCTCCTTACTGTCAACTGACCTCAATTGGTTCCCATCCCCCTGCCACATTAGTTTAAACCCTCTGTAACAGTCAGCAGAGATCTGGATGGGCTGTGGTTATTGGAGGTTTATAACTGGGAGGGTGACCAGGATAGAATTGGAATAGTCAAGTGTGGATTTAACAAAGGCACAGTTGAGGGCTTATTCAGCAGATGGGCTGAGGCAAAGGTGATGACGGGTGATGTTACAGAGGTGGTAGTAGGTAGGGTTGGCGTTGGGGGGAATATGGCGACGAACTCATCTCAGGTATAAATATAAAACAGAGGTTCCAAACAGTCTGTTTCAGCCTCAGACATGGGTAGGTAGGGGAATGCAGATAGCGGATATAGTGTGGAGTTTGTGACAGAGACTCAACACAGTGGCTTACGTCTTCCCAAGATTCACATGACAAGAAAACTAAATCAGTAAAATGTGGTTTATAGATCTAATGGTTGGATACAAATACTTACCAGGGACACCAATAATTGTGAGGATGGGATAGTAAATAGTTTCAATCATTTTCAGAGCATAATAGATCCGAAATTCTAATATCATCCAAACATAATCAGCAGTAACCAAGCCAAACTAAAAGGAGAATGTCCTGCTGTCCATTGTTGCAATATTCCTATCTATTGTTCGGAGATTCTGATCGATCTTCTCGCTCTCTCTCTGCAGCCACGGGTCTCTGTTAGTGCCGGGGGTAATGCTCCCACTGACACTATGAGTTAACACATTGAAAGGACTCCCTTATTAATAGAACAGGGAAAACCTCCAGTGACACAATTAGTGTCCATAGTGACTGACATTAATTACAGTCAATGAACAAACAGGTTCAGTTAACCCCTTTTTCTCCAACACTTTTTGTACCACAATAGTGTGGAAGTGTTCCTTTGTCTAGTTGAATATATGAGGTTTGTTGAAAAAAGGAATGGTGGAAATAGCAGCGGCACTGGTCAGAAACTTTCAATCCTCCTTGGATCTGGGAGTGATGACAGAGGACTGGAGGGTTGTAAATGTTACACCCTGTTTCAAAAGGAGAAATTAGCTAAACCCTGTAACTACTGAGCAGTCAGTCTAATGTCAGTGGTTGGAATTTTCTAGAGGCCATAACCCTGTACAAACAAATATCTTTCTTGAAAAAACATGGTATAATAAATAACAAACAGCACGGATAGGTTAATGACCAATCACGTCTGATAATCATGATCAAGTTCGTTGATGAAATAACTGAGTGTTGAAGAGGATAGTGTGTTTTATGTTATGTATACAGACTTTCAAAAGGCCTGTGATCAAATGACATGTCATAGACTTGTTATGAAAAATGCAGCACATGGATTAATGTGACAGAGATAGTGTGGATATGACACTGAATCAGGGACAGAAAGTAGAGAGAAGTGATGAACGGTCATTGTTCAGACTGGTGGAGGGGGAGTATTCAGTGTTGTTTCTCAGGGGTTAGTATTAGAATCAGTGCTCTTCCTGGCATGTAGATAGATGTACAAGCGATAGAGACTTATATGTTAAAAAACATAATTTCAATGCTTGCAGATGACATGAAACTCATAAATAAGGATGGCAAAGACGCAGACCACAGAATTATCCAATCTCACAGACTTTGTTTATTTTTAATCCATTATGGACTCCAATACAAATTCAAATTTATTTCTCACTCTATAACTAATTTGTGTGATTTGCCTATGAGTGTGTGCATGAATGTGTACTGTATATTTTTATTATTTTATTCAGATCCAGTTCAGATTGTTAAGTATAATAAACTCACCTCTTGTTTAAACTCAAGAAAACCTGTCCGATTTGTTCTTTCACGATCACAATAAAGGTAAAAGGTAAAATACTCACTGAGTTGGTCAGCATGTCCACTGCTAAAAAGGAATAAATCCAGTTGCGATCAAATAAAAGATAGGACAAGAGGGGAGACTGAGACCTCTCCTCACCTGCTGTAACTGAAATGTGGAGGTTCTCAAGATCGTAACCCAACGACAAACGAGAAATTGGAAATGTCATAGAGTCACAGAGTTATACAGGACAGAAACAGTCCCTATTGGACCACTGTGTCCTTGCCGGCCATCAAGCCTGTCCATTTTAATCCCATTTTCCAGCACCATTCCAGTAACCTTGTATGCTATGGCACTTCAAGTGCTAATCTAAATACTTCTTGAATCCTGTAAGGGTCCTGCCTCTTCCACCCCTTCAGGTAGTGTGTTCCGGATTCCAACCACCCTCTCGGTGAATTTTTTTCCCTCAAATCCCCTCTTAACCGCCTGCCCCTTAACTTAAATCAATGCCCCCTGCTTATTGACACCTCCACTGAGGGAAAAGATTTCTTCCTATCTACCCTATCTATGCCCTCATAATATTTCGTGCTTTCTGTCTCTCTCCCTTTTTGAATAAAGGAGGTAGATTCGCAATAAGGGGGTAACTTGGGGCAGGCTAAAACACCTCTCTGTTGCAAAGTTGAGTAATGTAGCTGCACAGTTACTCTCCGTCCAAAGCTAGGAAACCCGAAATCCGAAGACTTGTGGCCAACCTTTTTTCACTTGAAGCTGAAAACTCAAACAGGGTTAGAATCACTAACAGATAGAGTAATGTTAGCTAAGGTAAAACTAGAACAGAATAGACTAGAATTAGAATTCCAGAGAGCGTGAGAAAGAGCAGAGTGAGCGTCAAGAATGGGAAAAAGTAAAAGTGTTCCAGAAGGAGAAGGAGGAAAGGGAGTTCAGGCGGCTCAAACAACTAAAGGAAGTCCCAGTACATCCAGTGAAGGCACAGCTAGTGAGGGAGCTGCCCCTCGCTCAGGACCATGTGCTGAGCTCTTAAACTTCTCCCAGTTCATTCCAAAGTTCAATGAGGAGGATGTGGCAGAATTTTGCATCACTTTTGAAAAGCTTGCAAAGCAACTGAAATGGCCAGCAGAGAGCGGGATGCTGTTTGTACAATGCAAAATAACAGTCAAAGCACATGAGGTTTATTCACTGCTGCCATAAAGGTACAGATAAAGGTACATCAGATTATGAGGTGACTAAAAATGCTATCCTGGGTGTATATGAGATAGTATCGGAAGTGAACTGCAAAAGATTCTGAACCCTCGGAAAGCAGCCTGACTAAACTGACTTCGAGTTTGAAGGAGTTAAACAGCTAAGGAATATAGGAACATAGGAGCTGAATTCAACCATTCAGCCCATCGATCCTGCTCCACCATTCAATATGATCATGGCTGATCATCCTCTTCAATGCCTTTTCCCCCCACACTATCCTCATGTCCCCTTCTGTCAGTGGTATTTAGAAATCTGTCAATCTATACTTTAACCATACTCAATGACTGCGCTTCCACAGAGGGGTAGAGAATTCCAAAGGTTCACAACCCTCTGAGTAAAGAAATTACTCCTCATCTCTGTCCTAAGTGGCTTTCAAATTGTGTCCCTTTGTTCTAGATTCCCCAACCGGGGAAACATCTTAGCTGCCTTGTCTATCCCTTTAAATATTTTGTAGGTTTCAATGAGATCACCGCTCACTCTTCGAAACTCCAGAGAATGCATGTTCAGTTTCTTCAATCCCTTTCCGTAGAACAGTTCCGCCATCCCAGGAACAAGTCTGGTGAATCTTTGTTGCAGTCCCTCTATGGTCATAATATCCTTCCTCAGATAAGGGGACCAAAACTGCACACAGTACTCCAGGTGCGATCTAACCAAGGTTCTATACAATTGAATCAAGACTTCACTACTCCTGTATTCAAATCCTCTTACGATACAAGTAACATACATTCGCCTTCCTAAATGCTTGCTGCACCTGCATGTTAGCTTTAAGTGACCTATTGACAAGGACACCCAGGCCCCTTTGTACATCTACACTTTCTCATCTCTTACCATTTAGGAAATACTCTGCATATCTATTCATTCTACCCAAGTGGCCCACCTCACATTTTTCCACATTATATTCCATCTACCATGTTCTTGCCCACTCACTAAGTCTGTCCAAATCCCCTTGAAACCACTTTGCATCTTCCTCACAACTCACATTCCCACCTAGTTTTGTGTCATCTGCAAACTTGAAAATATTACTTTGGTCCCCATATCCAAATCACCGATCTATGTTGTGAACAGCTGGGGCCCAAGTACTGTGCCCTGCGGTACCCCACTAGTCACAGCCTGCCAGCGCAAGAATGACCCGTTTATTCTTACTCTGTTTCCTGCCTGTTAACCAATCCCTACTGCATGTCAGTATATTACCTCCTTTCCCATGTGTTTTAATTTTGCTCACCAAGCTCCTGTGGGGCACTTTATCAAAAGCCTCCCGAAAATCCACTGGCTCCCCTTTTCTATTCTGTGAGTAACATCCTAAAAAAAACTCCAACAGGTTCGGCATGAATGATTTCCTATTCATAAATTCATGTTGACTCTGCCCAATCAGATCCATTTATCACATACTTTAGAATAGATTCTAGCACTTTCCCTAGTACTGATGGAAGCCTAACAGGTCTGTAATTCCCAATTTTCTCTTTCTCTCCCTTCTTAAATAGTGGGGTGACATTTGCGACCTTCCAATCTGCAGGAAGCGTTTCAGAATTGATAGAATTTTGAAAGTGGATCACCAATGTATCTACAATCACCATATCTACTTCCTTCAACACTCTGGGAAGTAGAATATCAGATGATGGTGAATTATCAACTTTCAGCACTATTAATCTCTCCAATACAACTTCTTACTAATCCTAATTTCCCTCAATTCCTCATTCTCCCAAATCCCTTGGATCTCGAATTCTGGGAGATTTCTTGTCTCTTCCACAGTGAAGAAAGACACAAGATAATCATTAAGCTTCTCTGTCATTTCTCTATTCTCCATTATAAATTCTCCTGATTCTGCCTGTAATGGACCCACATTTGTCTTTGCTGAATGTTTCCATTATACGTACCGTTAGAAGATTTTACAATGCATGTTTGAGTTTATTTTGACCAGTAGATATGGACAGTCAAGATAGAGCCCACATATGAAAACCTCAGAGCGGTGATCCTTCTCGAGGAGTTTCCACCGTATTAAGGCAGGCCACCTCCCATTAAAACCCACATAAAGGAACAAAAAGATGAAAGAGCCAGACAGGTTGCAATTCTGGCCGATGAATTTTCCTTTGTACAGAAGGCCAAAAGGTAAACCCTTCCCCAGGCATCCCAAAGATCCGAGAATAAAAGGTGGGGGAGTGAAAGGAGCCCGAACAGTCATGGACAAGAAGGAAAAGCGGTGGACACAGAGGCCCATCCTCAGGCCAAATAGTCCGGTACTGAGAGCAGGAGTAACTGATGAAGATCTGTGTGTTTCCACTGTAATAAGGAAGGTCACCATCGAGCTGAATGCTGCAAGTTATCAGAAAGCCTGTAGGATTAAACAGGGTCCTCCAGATAAGTGCAGGAAAAGGGGCCCTGATGGAAAGCACAGCAGATCAGGCTGTGCCTTTCACTGCGGCAGTCAGACCCAGTAAACCTACCACAGAGAGTGCGGGAAAACTTAACAAAATCCCTGAGAGTTAGCAGGAACTTTTCCCAAGGAAAAGTGACCCCATACCCCTTAAGTGAGGCAAGCAAGTCCATAGTCATACTCAGGGATACAGGGGCCACACAATCCCTTCTGCTGGGAGAGTGCAGTAAATGCTAGAGTGTTAGTGAATGGTATTGGAAGTCAGTATATGTCCATACCTTTATATCGGCTGCACTTGGAGTGTGACCCATTTTCAGGACTGGTAACCATCGGGATTGTCCCTTGTTTACCAGTGGATGGGTCGACCTGCTCCTGGGTAATGATCTGACAGGGGAAAAGTTGTAAGCCTGACCAGGTAAGGACAACAGAATTCCGTCCCTGAAGGACATCACTGAACCAGATGTTTTTTCATAAAAATTGACAAAGGTTTCATGGCACCATTAGACCAACAATTTAAATTCCATATTTTATTAATTGAATTCAAATTTCAATATCTGCTGTGGTAGGATTAGAACTCATGTCGTCAGAGCACTAGCCTGGTCCTCTGGATTACTATGCCAGTGACATTACCACTAAGCCAACACTTCGCCTGGTGTTAACTGTGCCATCAAGCAGCACTTGTTTAGCAATAATTTGTTCACTGACGCTGCGTTTGGCTTCTGCCATGGCCACTCAGCTCCTGCTCTCAATACAACCTTGGTACAAACATGGACAAAAGAGCTGAACTCAAGAGGTGAGGTGACAATGACTGCCCTTGATATCAAGGCAGCATTTGACCGAGAATGGCATCAAGGAGCCTAGCAAAACTGCAATCAATGGGAATCAAGGGGAAAACTCTCCCCTGGTTGGACTCATATCTAACGCAAACGAAGCTGGCTGGGGTTGTTAGAGGTCAATAAGCTCAGCTCCAGGACATCACTGGGGGAGTTCCTCAGGGTAGTGTCCGAGGCCCAACCATCTTCAGCTGCTTCATCAATGATAATCCTTCAATCAAAAGGTCAGAAGTGGGGATGTTCACTGATGATGGCACAATGTTCAGCACCATTCACCATCCCTCAGATACTGAAGCAACCCATGTCGAATGCAGCAATATCTGGACAATATCCAGCTCGGGCTGATGTGTTGATAGGGTTGTTAAGAAGGCGTATGGTGTCTTGGCTTTCATTAACAGGGGGATTGAGTTTAAGAGCCGCGAGGTTATGCTGAAGCTCCATAAGGCCACACTTGGAATATTGTGTTCAGTTCTGGTCGCCTCATTATAGGAAGGATGTGGAAGCTTTAGAGAGGGTGCAGAGGAGATTTACCAGGATGCTGCCTGTACTGGAGGGCATGTCCTACAAAGGAAGATTGAGAGAGCTAGGGCTTTTCTCACTGGAGTGAAGAAGGATGAGAGGTGACTTGATAGAGGGGTACAAGATGATGAGAGACATTGATAGAGTGGATAGTCAGAGACTTTTTCCCAGGGTGGAAAGGGCTATCACCAGGGGGCATAAATTTAGGGTGATTGGAGGACGGTTTCGGGGAGATGTCAGAGGCAGGTTCTTTACACAGAGATTGGTGGGTGCGTGGAATGCGCTGCCAGTGGTGGTAGTAGAAGCAGATACATTAGGGACATTTAAACGACTCTTGGATAGGTACATGGATGGTAGTACAATGAAGGATAGATAGTTACTTAAATCTTCGAGTAGGTTAATAGTTCGGCACAACATCGTGGGCCGAAGGGCCTGCACTGTGCTGTACTGTTCTATGTTCTATGTTCAATGTGGCAAGTAACTTTCGTGCCACTCAAGTGCCAGGCAATGACCATCTAAAACAAGAAATAATCTAACCATCTTCCGCTGACTTTCAATGGCATTGCCATCACTGAATCCCCCACGATCAACATCCTGGAGGGTTACCATTGATTAGAAACAAAACGAGAAACTGAACGGGAGTAGCCATATAAATACCGTGGCTACAATAGCAGGTCAGAGGCTAGAAATCCTGTGGCGAGTAATTCACCTCCTAACTTCCCAAAGCCTGTTCACCATCGACAAGGCACAAGTCAGGAGTGTGATGGAATACTCTCCACTTGCCTGGATGTGTGACGCTGCAACAACACTCAAGAAGCTCAGGACCATTCCCGACAAAGCAGCAAACTTGATTGGCACCCCACCGACAATATTCACTCCCTCCACCACTGATGCACAGTGGCAACAGTGTGTACCATCTACAAGATGCACTGCAGCAACTCACCCAAGCTCCTGAGGCAGCACCATCCAAACTCGCGACCTCCACCACCTAGAAGGACAAGAGCACCAGATGCATGGGAACACCACTACCTGCAAGTTCCCCTCCAAGTCACACACCATCCTGATTTGGAACCAAATCGCCATTCCTTCACTGTTGCTGGGTGAAAATCCTGGCAATCCATTCCGGACAGCACTGTGGGTGCATCTACCCCACATGTTCAAGAAGGGAGCTCAGAACCACCTTCTCAAGGGCAATTAGGGATGTGCAATAAATGCTGGCCTAGACCGCGACCCCCACATCCCATGAATGAGCGAATAAAATAAATGCCCTGTGTTTAGCTAAAACCCAACAGCTTCAGACACAATCAGTCAACAGTGGGCAGTAGTGGCCGCTGTCTGCAAACACAAAGATGGATATCTCCGTCCTTGTTGGAACAAAACTGTGGGATTGAGTTTATTTTATGATAGGACTGTTGGAACATAGTTGTCATATTCTTCAGGATAACTGTTAAAATAGTATTCTGTATGTAACATAACCACAACGAATGATGTTAACTAAACTTCTGGACAAGTCCTGACCTGTTTAGACCCGTTATTTAAAGGTCGTTAGACTGTGAGGTATCTCAGGGAGACTGTTACCTTTTTAACTGGTATAAAACTGTAAACAATGCCCTTGTGGCCAGGAAGCTGTGAAGTGAGATAACTGCATATCAATGCCATTAAGTGGTCACTGTGGTTGAACATCCACAGCAGGATGGCACCGGGTCAGATATGACCTTTTGTAAAGGAACTCGTGGAGTCAAGGCAGCTGGAATCTGGAGCCCCCCCTCCCCCCACCCCCCACTGAATGACAATGATAATAACTTAAACCAGGCTCGAAGTACCATCATGGAAGTGTAGTTAGTTAATTACTGACCAATCAAATGATCAGAAACGGGCTTTTACCTAATATGGAACAGAACCAAGCTGGGACGGGTGTATAACTTAGTTCCGATGAAGGTTCACTGATCCAAAACATTAACTTTGCTTCTCTTTCCACAGATGCTGCCAGACCTGCTGAGTGGTTCCAGCATTTCTTGATTTTATTTCAGATTTCCAGCATCCGCAGTATTTTGCTTTTATTATATTGTATAAATTAGTAACTTGTAAGACCCTAAAAACGCACATCATCATCATCAAGAAGAAGACAGAAGATAGAGTTCAATGAAGAGACAAGTTTCCACAGATAACCGGAGGTTGAGTACCGGTGTTCCATTGTGAACACAACTGCTGACCACTGCCCTTTGCTCAGTATCACAATTTTGTGCTTTTTGTGGAGAACTTCATTAAGTCTGTGAAGTCTGTGAAAGCAGCCTCGTACACATGTAGTTTTATAGCTAGTCTGAGCTGCAAGTCCCTTTTAGATCTGATCTCCCAACATAGACTGTCATTGTAATTGAGCTAAGTCTAACAATTACATTAAACCAAACCCCGGATCTAACAAGTGGTGCTGAAACCCGGGACTTTGACTACCCGGCAAACCGAGGTGTTGGAGGAAGTTGCATAAACATGGGAACATTCGTTTGACCAGTGAAAATTCTTGCAGGGATAAACTCCTTTGAGGGACAGCAGGTTATACTGACCCAGCGATGTCTCTTTAAATACACATTATGTCACAAAAAGACAACGGGAAGAAGGGTCTCTGGGAAACATATGAGGAAGAGTTAAGCACTAAGTGTAATATGGACAGTATCCAGTCCTTATTAGGAGACTGTGTTTGGAAGCATGAACACGTTCCATTTAAAAAGATAGTGAAGTTTATCCAGGCACAGGTCTTGGCTAAACATCGGAAAGGTGAAAAGGCTTTAAATCTGTCTCCATGTGCAGCATCACTCCGTGCACAGTGCGATGAGGAAGTGATACAGTCACAGGTGAGAGAAATAGTCGCTCAAAGTGAACAGAAACAGCAGCAACAGCAGACACAGCTCCATGAGTTACACAATAATCTTTAATGTCACTATACAACAACAGACACTTAATGCAGTACAGGCTTGTGCAGTTCAGCAGCGGTTAGAGTTAGCAAAGAAACATATTGTTACTGTCACACAGGATAATGTCCAGTGACCCAGAAGTTAGAGGATTCTAGAGGTGTCCTGAGGGAGTTACAGGATTGACCCCACCAGAAGACAGGCCATGCACAGTACAGGTCTAACATTCAGTGACTGTAAACCCAGAGGGGAAAGCAGCACCCAGGCGGCTGCAGCAGCCATCACAAAAAGCAGAATATCAGACAGGTGGTACTGAAACGGAGCAGGAAGCCTCGGAGGAGGACAATGATGGAGAAGGATAACACTTAACAGACCGTCCCGTTAAGATTACGCCATTACCAGTCTGTCCCATTAAGTTGATGCCTTTGCCAGTCTGTACCGTTAAGGTGACACCCTTGTCATTTTGTCCCGTTAAGGTAGCGCGCTTGCCAGTCTGTCCCGTTAAGGTGATGCCCATGCCAGTCTGTCCCCTTAAACTGGTGACAACACAGAATAGAACAGTCTGTTGCTTTCAATCCCAACAAGTCACGAGTGCAGTTGAGATAGAAGGAAAGGAAATGTTTTGGAGCCGCAGTGAGGCTGAAACACTGTGTGAGGAAAACAAAAGGAAAAGCTTGTGTGTGAGTTAGTTTCTGTTTGTGTATTTGATGTTTGCAGTTTGATTTCTTTGTCTGTCTCAGGTTAGTGTCTATTAGGGTCAGTTAACCCTCTCTCATCTGGTCCTGCATGTTGTCTTAAAGTAGTTGGTTGTTTAACATGAGTGTACAGTTGGGTTTTAAATTGGTGTGAGTGGGGAGGATAAAAGTTACTATAACATGGATGTTGGAATGTTAAATAGCAATTCTATAGCAGCAGCTTTTTCGGGAGCAGTTAGTGCGAGCGAGTGAGCAGCTGGGAAGGTCAGTTTCAAAGTAAACTTAATTTCCTTTTGTTTTCGGTGGAGACCAGGGGGCTGCTGGGTAAGTAAAACCCTATATATTTGGGCTGTTTCTGGACCCGAGACCCTACACTTTCAGTGTCTCCCCCCACCCACCCTCCTCCTCTAACCAAAAAAAAGGGACTCGGTGGTGTGTAGATAAGGTCAGGCTTTTTCTACTTCTCTTTTTGTTTTATCGTGTGATTGGTAAAAACTTTTCGCTCCTTTTTCATTTAACTAAGTTAAGCTTAAGATTAAAAATGGCAGGAGATCTCAGACCCGTGTCATGCTCCTCTTGCTCAATGTGGGAGCTCAGGGAACGGCTGATACCCCTGACTCCTTCACGTGCAGGAAGTGTGTCCAGCTGCAGCTCTTGTTAGACCGCATGACGGCTCTGGAGCTGCGGATGGACTCACTTTGGAGCATCCACGATGCTGAGGAGGTCGTGGATAGCACGTTTAGCGAATTGGTCACACCGCAGATTAGGATTGCAGAGGGAGAAAGGGAATGGGTGACCAAAAGGCAGAGAAAGAGCAGGAAAGCAGCGCAGGAGTCCCCTGCGGTATATCTCCCTCCAAAACAAGTATACTGTTTTGGATACTGTTGAGGGAGATGGCTCACCAGGGGAAGGCAGCAGTAGCCATGTTCATGGCACCGTGGCCGGTTATGCTGTTCAGAAGGGCGGGAAAAAGAGTGGAAGGGCTATAGTCATAGGGAATTCGATTGTAAGGGGAGTAGATAGGCGGTTCTGTGGTCGAAAACGAGACTCCCGAATGTTATGTTGCCTCCCAGGTGCACGGGTCAGTGGTGTCTCAGACCGGCTGCAGAACATTCTGAAGGGGGAGGGTGAACAGCCAGTTGTCGTTTTGCACATAGGCACTAATGATATAGGTAAAAAACGGGATGAGTTCCTACAAGCAGAGTTTAGGGAGTTAGGAGCCAAGTTAAAAAGTAGGACCTCAGAGGTAGTAATCTCAGGATTGCTACCAGTGCCACGGGATAGTCAGAGTAGAAATGAAAGAATAGTCAGGATGAATGCGTGGCTTGAGAGATGGTGCAGGAATAAGGGGTTTCAGATTTTTGGGACATTGGGACCGGTTCTGGGGAGGTGGGACTATTACAAATTGGACGGTCTACACCTGGGCCGGACTGGAACCAATGTCCTTGAGGGTGCTTTTGCTAAAGCTGTTGGGAAGGGTTTAAACTAATGTGGCAGGGGGATGGGGACCAAATCAGGAGGTCAGTTGACAGCAAGGAGGTAGTAACTAAAGCCTGTAAGGAACTAGATAATGAAGTCAGTGTGACTAAGGGGAAGATTCGGCAGGGAGCAGATGATGAACGCAAAGGGGCTGGTGGTCTGAGGTGCATTTGTTTTAATGCAAGATGTGTAGCAGGTAAGGCAGATGAATTTAGGGCTTGGAGTTGTACCTGGGAGTATGATGTTATTGCTCTGACTGAGACTTGGTTGAGGGAAGGGCATGATTGGCAACTAAATAACCCAGGATATCGGTGCTTCAGGCGGGACAGAGAGGGAGGTAAAAGGGGTGGAGGAGTTGCATTACTGGTCAGAGAGGATATCATAGCTGTGCTGAAGGAGGGCACTATGGAGGACTCGAGCAGTGAGGCAATATGGGCAGAACTCAGAAATAGGAAGGGTGCGGTAACAATGTTGGGGCTGTACTACATGCCTCCCAACAGCGAGCATGAGATAGAGGTACAAATATGTAAACAGATTATGGAAAGATGTAGGAGCAACAGGGTGGTGGTGATAGGATATTTTAATTTTCCCAACATTGACTGGGATTCGCTTAGTGTTAGAGGTCCAGATGGAGCAGAATTTGTAAGGAGCATCCAGGAGGGTTTTCTAGAGCAGTATGTAAATAGTCCAACTCGGGAAGGGGCCATACTGGACCTGGTGTTGGGGAATGAGCCCGGCCAGGTTGTTGAAGTTTCAGTAGGGGACTACTTTGGGAATAGTGATCACAATTCCGTAAGCTTTAAAATACTCATGGACAAAGACGAGAGTGGTCCTAAAGGAAGAGTGCTAAATTGGGGGAAGGCCAACTATACCAAAATTCGGCAGGAGCTGGGGAATGTAGATTGGGAGCAGCTGCTTGAAGGCAAATCCACATGTGACATGTGGGAGGCTTTTAAAGAGAGGTTGATTAGCGTGCAGGAGAGACATGTTCCTGTGAAAATGAGGGATAGAAATGGCAAGATTAGGGAACCATGGATGACAGGTGAAATTGTGAGACTAGCTAAGAGGAAAAAGGAAGCATACATAAGGTCTAGGTGGCTGAAGAAAGACGAAGCTTTGAAAGAATATCGGGAATGTAGGACCGATCTGAAGCGAGGAATTAAGAGAGCTAAAATGGGTCATGAAATATCTTTAGCAAACAGGGTTAAGGAAAATCCCAAAGCCTTTTACTCATATATAAGGAGCAAGAGGGTAACTAGAGAAAGGATTGGCCCACTGAAGGACAAAGGAGGAAAGTTATGCGTGGAGTCAGAGAAAATGGGTGAGATTCTAAACGAGTACTTTGCATCGGTATTCACCGAGGAGAGGGACATGACAGATGTTGAGGTTAGGAACAGATGTTTGATTACTCTAGGTCAAGTCGGCATAAGGAGGGAGGAAGTGTTGGGTATTCTAAAGGGCATTAAGGTGGACAAGTCCCCAGGTCCGTATCTATCCCAGGTTACTGAGGGAAGCGAGAGATGAAATATCTGGGGCCTTAACAGATATCTTTGCAGCATCCTTAAACACGGGTGAGGTCCCGGAGGACTGGAGAATTGCTAATGTTGTCCCCTTGTTTAAGAAGGGTAGCAGGGATAATCCAGGTAATTATAGACCGGTGAGCCTGACGTCAGTGGTAGGGAAGCTGCTGGAGAAGATACTGAGGGATAGGATCTATTCCCATTTGGAAGAAAATGGGCTTATCAGTGATAGGCAACATGGTTTTGTGCAGGGAAGGTCATGCCTTACCAACTTAATAGAATTCTTTGAGGAAGTGACAAAGATGATTGATGAGGGAAGGGCTGTAGATGTCATCTACATGGACTTCAGTAAGGCGTTTGATAAGGTTCCCCATGGTAGGCTGAAGGAGAAAGTGAAGGCGCATGCGCTCCAAGGTGTACTAGCTAGATGGATAAAGAACTGGCTGGGAAACAGGTGACAGAGAGTAGCAGAGGAAGGGAGTTTCTCAAAATGGAGACGTGTGACCAGCGGTGTTCCACAGGGATCCGTGCTGGGACCACTGTTGTTTGTGATATACATAAATGATTTGGAGGAAAGTATAGGTGGTCTGATTAGCAAGTTTGCAGACGACACTAAAATTGGTGAAGTAGCAGATAATGAAGGGGACTGTCAGAGAATACAGCAGAATGTAGATAGATTGGAGAGTTGGGCAGAGAAATGGCAGATGGAGGTCAATCAGGGCAAATGCGAGGTGATGCATTTTGGAAGATCCAATTCAAGAGTGATCTTTTCAGTGAATGGAAAAGTCCGGGGGAAAATTGATGTCCAGAGAGATTTGGGTGTTCAGGTCCATTGTTCCCTGAAGGTGGCAACGCAGGTCAATAGAGTGGTCAAGAAGGCATACGGCATGCTTTCCTTCATCGGACAGGGAATTGAGTACAAGAGTTGGCAGGTCATGTTACAGTTGTATAGGACTTTGGTTCTGCCACATTTGGAATACTGCGTGCAGTTCTGGTCGCCACATTACCAAAAGGATGTGGACGCTTTGGAGAGGGTGCAGAGGAGGTTCATCAGGATGTTGCCTGGTATGGAGGGCGCTAGCTATGAAGAGAGGTTGAGTAGATTAGGATTATTTTCATTAGAAAGACGGAGGTTGAGGGGGGACCTGATTGAGGTGTACAAAATCATGAGAGGTATGGACAGGGTGGATAGCAAGAAGATTTTTCCCAGAGTGGGAGATTCAATTATGAGAGGACACGAGTTCAAAGTGAAAGGGGAAAAGTTTAGGGGGGATATGCGTGGAAAGTTCTTTACGCAGAGGCTGGTGGGTGCCTGGAACGCGTTGCCAGCGGAGGTGGTAGACGCGGGCATGATAGCGTCTTTTAAGATCTATCTAGGCAGATACATGAATGGGCGGGAAGCAAAGAGCTACAGGCCCTTAGAAAATTGGCGACAGGTTTAGATCGAGGATCTCGATCGGCGCAGGCTTGGAGGGCCGAAGGGCCTGTTCCTGTGCTGTAATTTTCTTTGTTCTTTTTCTTTATTCTAATTCCTTTGTGCTGGGAAAGAGAGAGAAACGACGAGAGAAAGTGAGACAGAGAGAGGGCGGGAGAGAGAGGTGTGGAGGGAAGAGAAATAGAAAGAGAAACACGCATCCATGGATGTGGATGACTCGGACTGAGGTTTACTACAGGTTTAATCACATTGTTTGGAGTTAGAATGTTTACTTGTGAGAATTCACCTCTGTTTTCAGTTTTAATTCCAATTGTTTGAAAGTAATTTGAAGAAAGAACAGATCAAAACAACTGAAGCAATTTATTTCCTTTGTTTTCTTTCTTTTAAAACCCCTTGTTATTCTAATCTTTTAACTTAAGTTTAAAATTGTTAAAATAAACATTGTGAATGGAGAATACAAAGTAAAGTATGGGAGGCTTCCAGCGGCGCTTCTGGCTGAAGATTGTTACAAATGCTTCAGCCTTATCTTTTACACTGATGTGCTGGGCTCCCCCATCATTGAGAATGGGGATATTTGTGGAGCCACCTCCTCCAGTTAGTTGCTTAATTGTCCACCACCATTCACGACTGGATGTGGCAGGACTGCAGAGCTTAGATCTGATCCGTTAGTTATGGAATTGCTTAGCTCTGTCTATCGCACAGTACATAATAAAGTTCATCCTCACATTTCCCCTGCATCTCTTACCCAAACCTTATCTCTAGTCCTTGTACCATCACCTACAGGGAACAGATTTTCTTTGTTTACCTTATCTAAACCTGTGATAATCATGTAAATCTCCTTCATAACTCCCCTTATTCTCCTTTCTACAAGGAAAATAACACCAGATTTACCACAATAACCTTGTACTCAAAATCCCGCATCCCTGGAAACACTCTGGTAAATTTCCTCCACACGCACCTTCACATTCCTCCAAAAGTGTGGTCACCAGAATTGGACGCAGTAGTCTAGTTAAGCTTTATAAAGAGTCAGCATAACTTCCCTGCATTTCTCGGGGTACTGATCACCATACTGGTCTGGTACAGTGTGAATATGGGTCAGCCCGCCCAGGATACTGATCACCATGCTGAGCTTGTCCAGTGTGAATATGGGTCAACCAGCCCAGGATACTGATCACCATGCTGAGCTGGTCCAGTGTGAATATGGATTAACTAGCCCAGGATACTGATCACCATGCCGAGCTGGTCCAGTGTGAATATGGGTTAACCAGCCCAGGATACGGATCACCATGCTGAGCTGGTGCAGTCCGAATACAGGTCAAGCAGCCCAGGATACTGATCTCCAGGCCGAGCTGGCACAGTGTGAATTTGGGTCAACCCGTGCAGGATACTGATCGCCATGCCGAGTTGGTACAACGTCAATAAGTGTCAACCCAGCCCAGGATAGCGATCTCCATGCCGAGCTGGTACAATGTCAATGTGGGTCAACCCAGCCCAGGATACTGATCACCATGCTGAGCTGGTACATGTCAATGTGGGTCAACCAGATCAGGATACTGATCACCATTCCGAGCTGGTACATTTGTAATATTCATCTCCTAGTCAAGGATACTGATCGCCACGGCGAGCAGTTACAGTCTGAATATTGGCCCTCACGGGCCTGTATGCCAATTTTCCGTCTCCTTAAGGGTAGGTCGGAAGTGTTCCAACAGCCATGCTTCCACAACCATTCTGCCTACTGTCATTCATCAGCCATGTAATGGAAGGTGTCATCAATAGTGCTATCAAGTGGCATTTAATCACCAGTAATCTGCTCAACGATGATCCGTTTGAGTTCCCCTAGATCCACTCATCTCCTAATTTCATTAGAATCTTGGTTCAAACATGGACAAAATAGCTGAACTCCAGAGGTGGGGTGAGAGTGACTGCCTTGGACATCAAGTCAGCATTTGACCGAGGACGGCATCAAGCAGCCCTAGCAAAACTGAAGTCAATGGTTATCAGGGGGGAAACCCTCTGCTGGTTGGAGTGATACCTAGCACAAAGGAAGATGGTTGTGGTTGTTGGAGATCATTTATCTCAGTCCCGGGACAACACTGCAGGAGTTCCTCAGGGTAGTGTCCTAGGCCCAACCATTTTCAGCTGCTTCATCAATCACTGTCCCTCCATCATAAGGTCAGAAATGGGAGTATTTGTGAATGACTGAATCAGGTTTAGTACCATTTGTGACTGCACAGGTACTGAAGCAGTCCATACCTAAATGCAGCAAGACCTCGACAATATCCAGCCTTAGGCTGATAATTGACAAGTAAAGTTTGCTCCACACAAGTCAGGAGTTCATCGAAATAATCTCCACTTGCCTGGATGGGTGCAATTCCAACAACACTCAGGAAGTTTTACACCATCCAGGACAAAGCAGCCCGATTGATCAGCATTTCATCCACCACATTAAACATGCACTATCATCCAACATAAAAGAGAACCCGAAGATCTTCTAATAGGCAATACAAACATTTGGTCCAGGCATGTAGATATCAATCAGATAGGACGAGGTTAGGTGGTGACTATCCGGGACAAAGCGTGTATATATGCTTCGAGGCACAGGGAAGGTTAAAATAGCAAATGATTACTTCGTTTCGCTGTTGGAACAGGAAACTTATAAAATATTAGTGGAAGTGGAGAGAGTAGAGGCAATGGAGAGAGTGAAAATTCAGAGGGAGGAGGTACGAGAAAGGCTAGCTATGTTAGAGCAGATAATCCACCAGGTCTGGATGGTTAAAGGAAGTGGGTATGTCGATAGCAGAAGAGCTTTCCATAATCTTACATTCGTCCATAGATGGGCGAGGTGACAGAAGATTGGAGAGTGGTAAATGTGACACCCTTATACTGGAATGGGTGTAAGGACCGTCCGAGCAACTACAGGCCATTCTGTTCAACATGAGTGGTAAGTCAGGGTATAGAAACAATTATCAGGGAAACACTCAAGAGGCACATGGAGAGTGTGAGGGAGAAAATGATGTATTCACCTCACTCGGCATAGATGGCCTTCATCACCTAACGGATACATAAATGGACAGCAGACTCGGAGATGTTGAATATGTCACGTGCTCCCATCTGGAAAGATCCGGATACAGAGACGTTCAATGAAACTGTGACCTTAACAGCCACTGACAGCTCCGTCCTCACCCTGGTGT
Source organism: Heterodontus francisci (assembly GCF_036365525.1). NCBI lineage: Eukaryota > Metazoa > Chordata > Chondrichthyes > Heterodontiformes > Heterodontidae > Heterodontus > Heterodontus francisci. Next base: position 2,517,104 of record NW_027140128.1, on the reverse strand, counting down.
CAGGCTCAAGGTCGTGTTGCAGGAGGTGATACAGCTCTGTGACCATCTCCTTATTGAATCAGAGTCACCTCACACACTGCTCCTGGGTTAGGTGTTGGTAGAAAACCCGGGCTGGGTAGGGCAGAGCACACTCCTCCTCCCTGTTTACACAGCTCCGCTCTCTGCAGACTCTGCTTCATTTGTTGGTCATGCGACAGACCCAGAGACACTGTAACTACAGTCCCCATACCCCGTCCAGAGTTGGGTCACCAAATCCTCTGTCCTCCCTGAATGTCTGCAGCAGCTCACAACAAAATTTCCAGAAAACCATCCACAGCACCTCCACTAACTTTACAATAGCAGAAGTAAGTCAAACGCCCCTCAACTGTAAGTTGGATGCCTGGTCCTTTTAACTAACACTAGAGAGTGTTCTTCGTGCTGCTGACTGTATGTTCAGCTGAGAGTGACTAACAGAGGCGGTCAGTGGACATCTACAGACCAAGTTTCAAATACGTGTGTCAATGCTTTCGGAGTGCCCTGCTCAGCATGAAACACCACTGGAGAGAAGCCACGAGTGACCGGTAGCGCATCCTACCTTTTTAAGGGTTCTAGGAGCCATAGCTTCAGCACCAGTGGCTCTAAAGAGTCCAAAATTACAGCCACAGAGAGATATAGAGGGAGAAAATTCACTTTTAAAATTGAATTGTATCAATATTGCAAGGGAAACAATTTGCAGGATTATGGCAAACTGACTGGTGAATGGGACTAGTTGGAGGGGTGAGGTCATAGAGGATTCTGAACACAAGAATAAGAAGAATAGAATTGTGGTGCGACTGGACCAGGAACCATTGTATATCTGTGAGCACAGGGTTAATGGGTGATTGGAATTTGGTGTGAGTTAGGGTACAAGCAGAAAAGATTTCAATGGCTGTGGTTCATGAAGGTTTGTAACTGGGAGACTTGTCGCTTAACATTAGGACAGTCGAGTCTGGTTTTAACAAAGCGACACATAGTGGTTTAAGGAGCATATGGTCTGAGACAGGGGATGATATTACGGAGGTGGCAGTAGACAGGAATGGTGATGGACAGGATACAGTGTTGGAACTCAGCTTAGGGTCAAATCAATCAGCAAGGAAGTGAACAGTTTGTGTCAGCCTCATATATTGGTGGATTCATGAAGTAGAGAATAGAGTTTGCATTGTGGATTGAAAACTATGGCTTCAATCTCCCCAGTGCTGAAATAACAAGGACAGTAACGCAGTTAAACATGTTTTATAGAATTAATAGCTGGACAGAAAGACTTACCAGGGACACCAACAATAGCTAGGATGGGATAATAAATGTATTGAATCATCCGAAGTGCATCATAAATCCGCCATACTAATGGTATCCAATCATCATCTGCAGTAAGACTATCAAACCAATCGGATAAACTCCTGTCTATTGTTGTAACTTTCCAATCTATTGTTCTCATATTCTGAGTCATTGTAACATTCCAATCTATTGTTCTCAGATTCTGATCTGTCCCTCTTTCTGGAGCCGCTGATCCCTGTTAGTGCCGGGGATGATGTTCCCACTGACACTATGGGATAACACATTGAGAGGATCCGCTTATTAATAGAAGATGGAACCCCTCCAGTGACACAATTAGGGTTCATGGAGACTGGCATTAATTACAGTCACTTAACAAACAGGCTCAGTTAACACATATCAATCCAACACTATTGGTACCATGATAATGAATAACATTTACGCTTCCCAGGTGGATGTATGAGGGCTGCTGATGGAAAGAATGGTTGAAATAGCAGAGGAAATGGCCAGAATCTTACAATGCTCCTCGGAGATGGCAGTGGTGATAGATTACTACAGATTCCTCAATGTATCTTCCTGTTTAAAACAAGATAAATGGATAAACTCTGGAATCACAGTTCCAGCAGAATAACATTGATGTAAATTTGGGGAAACGATTTCAGACTGTAATCTGGGACAAATCCTTTTTGCCTTGGAGAAACAGGAGTTTATAAATGACAAGCATCCTGGATATGTTAATGCCAATCATGTCTGACAAACTTGATCGAGTTCTTCAATGACGTCATGGAGCGGCTTGTTGAAGGCAGCATGGCTG
>NW_027140128.1:2207500-2210000 GCF_036365525.1 Heterodontus francisci | reverse complement strand
GTGCCGCGGAAGGCGACACCCGTCCCGTCAGGCTGCAGCTCTTCTCGGGCGAATGGTGTCAGGAAAACGGGAGAGCATTTCCCCACCGATAGCTCCGGAACGCCTGGACCCATTGCCTCGCGGCACCGGTGGCTGCTAGAGGAGCTCCGGCGCCGTCAGCCGGGGTACATCCCAGGCCGCCGGGAAGGCGGGCAGCCAGAGGCAACGGACTGGAATGGAGCCAGACTTGAGTCGTTCCGTGCCGTGGGCAAAAAGGCAGGGCTGTGGGTCAGCGCAGTTCGGCAAACCTAGCCGCAAGTGAGGGAAGGACGGAGGAGCACACGGACGCCGCCTTCCCAAACTGAGCCAAAAGTGCCCAGGCAAGCCACCCACCACCGTAAGCTCGCCTAATCAGTGAGCCCAAAATAATTTCAGAGTGTGGAAACAATATCCAAAAAGTCGAAAATAATTTCCAGAGATCAAGTCCGAAAGAGCAAATAATTAACCAGTAAGCAGAGTAATCATTAACCAAAAAGTGCAAAAGTAAGTAAATAATGTGAAATCATTAACCAAAAAGTCGAAAATAATGTCCAGAGACTAAGTCCGAAAGAGCAAATAATTAACCAGTAAGCAGAGTAATCATTAACCAAAAAGCGCAAAAGTAATTAAAATGTGTGAAATCATTAACCAAAAAGTCGAAAATAATTTCCAGAGACCAAGTCCGAAAGAGCAAATAATTGACCAGTAAGCAGAGTAATCATTAACCAAAAAGCGCAAAATTAAGTAAAAAGTGTGAAATAATTAACCAAAAAGTCGGAAATAATGTCCAGAGACTAAGTCCGAAAGAGCAAATAATTAACCAGTAAGCAGAGTAATCAGTAACCAAAAAGCGCAAAATTAAGTTAAAAGTGTGAAATCATTAACCAAAAAGTCGAAAATAATGTCCAGAGACTAAGTCCGAAAGGACAAATGGTAAACCAGTGGAAGGGCGATCAAGCCGAAAATTTTGCCCCGGTTACACGGGATGGAGTTCCGGAGGGCCGACCAGAGCTGTCAAATGCGTCCCGCTGATCGGACGCTTGTCATTCGGGTGGCTGGGGTTTGGCGGGCTATCTGCACAGTAGTAGGAGGTGGCAAGTCGGGACTTGAACTTTTATTCCAAGAGTCCACCCGAGCCTCCAGGTCTGCAGAGACCGACCCTGGCTGCCGCCCAACCGACTTTTAAACTTTTTTCGGATGGGAATTTTTTCCCATTTTCGTCCATTTTTCGGGTTTTCTGTCGGGCTTAATAGGCGGCAGCCTGACCCCTGGCCGAGGCGGGGGGCGCACTCTCCCTTGCGTAAGAGTCCGGATTTGCCCCGGAAAGAGCCCCCGACGGCCTCCCAACCCGGGTGCCTGCAGGACGGGGGAAAAGGGTAGTCCCAGCCGCAGGAAATCATTAACCAAAAGACTTAGCCGTCGGGGCAGAGGCTAAGACCCGGGCTGGTGAAATCATTAACCAAAAGACTTGAGCGTCGGGCAGGGAAGAGAGGCTTCCCTGCGAACTCATTAACCAAAACGAATGCACCCTTTTCCGAAAGTGCAGGCCGAAATAAGGCGAGCCTTGGGCCGGGAAGGCCAAAATCCCCAACTCATGGAAGTGTATGGGGTCGGACCCGGCGACTTTCCCGGGCCCCGAGTTGACCTTTCCCCACGGGGGTGGTCAAGTTGCTCCCGCCAAGACGGCACGTTGCATTTGCTGCCGCTCTAGTCCCCGGGCTAGTTAATCAGTTGCCGTCGGAAGTCCCGATCCCGAAATGAAAAATGGCCGTTGCGGCGATTTGGCGCCTCATTTTCGGAAGGACTACCGGCAGGCAACCCGCCGAATTGACACTTGCGATTCGGGTGGCTGGGGGTTGGCGGGGTACCCGGAGATTTTCGGGAACTCGATTTTCAGAACTTTTGCTGGCAGCGGTGGCACTTGCAAAGTGGCCGAAGAAGTGCTACCTCAAGGAAGGACCTTCTTTTGAACAAAAAGACCTTCCGAAGAGTGCCTGGAAGTCATTTATGAGCATTTAAGGGTAAATCTGGCGGACTTTCCATGCTCTGTTGCCGGCTCTGAAATATCGCACAGTTGGGTCTAGGCCGGTAGACTGGCTGTGAAAATAGACAAAGTGTTTTGGCGAGCGAGGGAAAACAAGGTCTTGGAACAGATTGGGGTGCGGCGGTGAGCAGGCACACCACACCCAGAGGAAAAGAAAAACCAAAGTCTATGACATGTCTGTTGGTACAGTGAGAAAAGCAAAAGAAGGGAGGGGAAAAAAAAGGCTGTGATGGCAGAGCAAAACCGACCTTCTTACAGATATACATGTCAAAAAAGAAACTATGCCCGCAAAAGACTTGGTGCGAAATAACAAGGCTCCTTGTGAACGGTTATCTTTGTCTGTCAGGCGCACATTGTGGCGGCGTCGCCTGGTTTCCTTGGGTTGCACTACATGTATATCCTATTCTCAAACGAAAAGTGCGTGCCCAGAATCATGTC